>NC_135408.1:662500-882500 GCF_051989625.1 Stigmatopora argus
TTGTATTTTTTAATTCATTTATTTTTAAAATGTATCCCACAATGTCAGCTCAGAAACGCAAGAGAACCATCTTTACGATGCAGGAGAAGGAGATAATCGATGGTGCGAAGAAGGAGTCGAATCAGCCCAACCTAGCCAGGGAGAAAAGCAGGAAATGGGGAGGCGAATTTAAGAGAACCACTGTGAAGGGCATTCTCAGCAAGAAGGATGCAATTAATGTCAGCACTATATTCTTGTGTGGACTGACTTAGCCCAACAGGCAGCGGTGATCTGGTGTCAAGCATAAGTCAAGTGAAAAACTATCTTTAGATTAATTATTGCTCACTCTCTGTCATATAGTCCATTCCATTCCTCTTTTTCCTTTTTGTGATTCCATTGTGCCTGAGTGAAATCAATTTGGACTGAGCTGATGGATTACATGAGAAAATAAAGCCTTTTCGTTTTTTACAATAAAACCATTTTTCTATGTCCGATTATTATTATTATTATTATTATTATTAAAAACCTTCGTTACTGTAATATATTGATACTAGAAATGTTAATTGCCTCAGGTTATACAAGTGTGTTTAACCACGCCACCTAGTGACCATTGTGTAATACAGCGTGACCCGGATGGAGTGGTGTTGTGTGTCCGTTCTGAGTGTTGCAATAAAGAGCTACACATGTGTGAACCCTGGCTCCGCCATCTATTGCTGTTATGGTTATATTAACAGTTATATAAAGTGCAAAGTTATCACAGTGGCGACGAGGATGGGATCCCTTTCAAGACGGTAGGGATTAAAAGTTTCAGAACGAGGAAATTAAGGCGTTACAAGGAGGTAACGTGACTTTGCAAACTAGCATTAGCAAGAGTTGCTAAACTAACGGCGGCACTGCATCATGGCCAGATTCATTGGAAATCTCGGCGAATACAAGGAAGTTCAAGAAGATTTTGAGTCTTACTTGGAAAGGTTTGAGCAATGGATGATCATAAACGAAGTGGAGGAAGGTAAAAAAGCCAATGTTTTCCTTTCTATAATTGGTGCAGAAGCTTACGGACTGTTAAAAAACCTCTGCTTACCAGATAAGCCAAGTAGCCTATCGTATGATGTGCTAAGCGGAAGATTATCATCTCATTACAAACCGAAACCGCTGGTGATCGCGGAGCGATTCAAATTTCAAAAAAGGAATCAGAAAGAAAACGAGTCTGTGTCAGATTATATTGTGGCGTTAAGCAGCTATCCAGCCACTGAGAATTTGGTCTCCATTTAGATGAAGCAATGAGAGACAGATTTGTTTGTGGATTGAGAGTGGAAGCTATTCAGAGAAGATTACTCACGGAGCAAGATCTAACATTTAAAAAAACATGTGAACTGTCGTTATCCATGGAAATGGCATCAAAGAATACGTTGGAGTTCGCCAGCAAAATGAAATAACCTGCCACAGTAAATAAGATTGACCAGAAGAAGACAAGCAAAAGTGCGTGGAAATACCAACCAGCCACCAGCGATTGGAAAAGTAAAACCACAAGTGGAAATTTCAGACCACAGAGAAGAGAAAATCATCAAATCTGTTACAGATGTGGACTTAGCAACCACGCCGCTCATGAATGCAGGTATAAAGTAGAGACATGTCACCAGTGTTCAAAAGTAGGACACAGTGAGGATGTGTAAAACTAAAAATTGGCAAGGACACACACAGTATGTAAAGGAAAATAAAAATGAGACAACAGGAAATGTTGATGATGAACTGTGTGAGTCATATAACTTGAATGCCGTGTATCCCACAAATGCTGTCGGAAATTGGAAGAAGGAAATGACAGTAGAGGTCATATTAGAAGGAACTCCTATAGAGATGCAACTCGACACAGGAGCTGCTGTAACACTTGTTTCTGAAATAGTGTATAAGAAGCATCTCTCTCATCTGCCATTGAAAGTAAGCAAAGTGCAACTGTCAACTTTTTCCGGAGAGAACATTCCTTTGATGGGACAAGTGACGGCCAAGGTAAAATATGGAAACCAGAGTGGTGACTAGTGATCGTAAAAGGTGACAGACCAGCCCTACTTGGCCGTAACTGGCTCAAAAACTTCAAACTGGACTGGGCAAGCATCTTCTCAGTTATACCAGCAAGGGGCTGTAACAACGCAGATGTGGATACAGTGTTGCAGAGACACAAAGCAGTGTTTGCTGAGGAGTTAGGCACTATTCGGGATTTTAAGGCCAACATTACAGTAAAGCCAAATACCAAACCGATCTTCAGGAAGGACAGACCAGTGCTGTATGCATTAAAGAATGCAGTTGAGACTGAGTTAAATTGCCTAGAAAAAGCTGGCATTATCTCAAAGAAAGAACATAGTCACTGGGCCGCGCCCATAGTAGTGGTACCCAAAGCAGACAAGTCAATTCGTATCTGCAGAGACTATAAGGTCACAGTAAATCAAAGTGTGGAAGAGGAGACCTATCCACTACCAAACGTTGAAGACCTTTTTGCCACCCTAGCTGGAGGCACTCTTTTCAGCAAGTTAGACTTGTCACATGCTTACCAACAGCTGGAGTTAGAAAAATACTCAGAAAAGTATTTGACAATAAATACTCACAAAGGACTGTATGTGTATCATAGACTTTCACACGGAGTGTCCAGTGCTCCTTCTATGTTTCAGAATGTGATGGACCAGATCCTCCAAGGCTTGGAGCACGTGACCTGTTTTTTAGACGACATTTTGGTCACAGGAAAAACAAGAGCTGAACACCTGAGGAATCTGGAGGAGGTACTGAGCCGCCTGGAGAGCTACGGGGTAAGAGTGAAAAGAGCAAAATGTGAGTTCATGCAGGAGAAAGTAGAATACCTGGGGCATCTGATAGATAAGGAGGGACTGCACCCCACTGAGACAAAAGTTGCAGCCATCGTTAATGCACCCCAGCCTACAAACGTCACAGAGCTACGGTCTTTTCTAGGACTATTAAACTATTATGGTCGGTTCATGAAAGACCTGTCGACGGTGCTGCAGCCGCTACATCAACTACTGAAGAAGGAAGTTGATTGGAAATGGACTACTAAATGTGCAGCAGCATTCAAAGATGCAAAAGAACAGTTAGTAAAAAGCTCAGCAGTAGTGCACTATGACACCAAGTAACCCCTGAGATTAGCTTCAGATGCATCCCCTTATGGAATCGGGGCTGTCATGTCTCACATAATGGAAAATGAAGATGAGAAACCGATCGCATTTGCATCGCGTACATTGACAGAGGCAGAAAGCAAATACAGTCAGATAGAGAAAGAGGCTTTGGCCATAATTTTTGGCGTGCCCAAATTTCATAAATATTTATATGGCCGCAAGTTCAGTTTAATAACTGACCACAAGCCCCTTCTTGCTATTTTGGGACCCAAGTCTGAAATTCCCACTTTAGCTGCTCTGCGAATGCAGCGCTGGGCGCTGAGACTGATGGCTTATGACTACAGTATAGAGTACAGAACGTCAGCAGAAAATGCCAACGCAGATGCGTTATCTAGACTGCCGGAGAAGGAAAAGGATAACACAGCGGAGGAAAACAGCATCTTCTATTTCTCAGTAGTGGATGAGCTTCCCGTGCAAGCTACAGAGATCGCACAGAGCACTCTCAAGGACCCAGTCCTATGCAGAGTTCTGGAGCTGACTCGGTTTGGATGGCCAAGTCAAAACAAGGACGAGAGACTGAAACCATACTTTTTCAGGAAAAATGAACTGTCTGTGGAACAAGGTTGCATATTGTGGGGAATTTGAGTTATCATTCCACCAGCACACCAAGAGCAACAACTGCATGATCTTCACCAAGGACACCCTGGAGGATGCAGGATGAAGGCCTTGGCCAGGAGCTACTTGTGGTGGCCGCAGTTGGACAGTGAAATAGAACATACAGTACAACAATGTGAAGCCTCTCAGAGAGTGAGGAAACTACCTGCAGCCGCACCTCTACACTTCTGGAAATGGCCGACTAGAGTTTGGCAGCGAATACATATTGACTTTGCAGAGAAAGACCAACACCACTTTTTAGTAATAGTGGACACTCATTCAAAATAGCTTGAGGTCATCGCCATGGCAACAACCACAGCAGCTAAAATGATTGAGGTGTTGCGGAACATTTTTTCTTCCTACGGGCTTCCTGAGGAGATTGTTTCTGACAACGGACCTCAATTCACTTCGCAGGAGTACAAGACATTCCTGCTGAGCAACGTAATAAAACAAACTTTGGTACCAGCTTACCATCCCACTTCCAATGGAGCTGCAGAGCGAGCAGTTCAGACAGTGAAAGCATCACTGCTGAAACAAGTACTCGAGGAGAAGAAACAAAAGGTCACAATAACTATGCAGCACAGGCTAGCTAACTTCCTGATGGCATACAGGAGTCGCCGCACACTGTTACGGGATGTACACCAGCTGAACTGTTTCTCAAACGTCAAATCAGGACCAGGTTCAGCTTACTGAAACCAGATCTCGCTCGAGTGGTGGAAGCAAAACAACGGAAGCAGAAACACTATCATGATAAAACCGCCTCCAAGCTGAGACATCTGTCTGAGGGAGACTCAGTCCTGATCCAGAATTTCCGTGGAGGAAAGGAGAGGTGGACAAAAGGAACAGTGGAAAACAGACTCGGACCAGTCACCTACCTGGTGTGGAATGGTGTGAGCCGACGCTCGATCCACATTGATCATCTGCTGTACAACCAACCGTCCAGACCAGAGACATTGGAGTTCCCGGATGAGCAGCTGGACATCACAAACAACTACCCTGTGGTGGTTCACGCAGATGTGGGGGGAAAGGCACACCTGGAGCAGTAGGTGGTAGCCCGTACTCACCTGAAGAGACACATGTAACATCTTCACCAGGCTCAGTGGCCTGTGACAAGGCAGTTACACCTTACAACCAAGCAGTCAGTTCCCCAGAGGTGTTAGGGCGCAGGTACCCAGTGAGAGATAGAGCACCTCCGAAGCGACTGAATTTGTGATCGGTTGTGAGGAACGCCGTTCCTAAAATAAGAGTTCCTGTTCATACAAAAATGTGAAAAAGAGTTCCTGAGATTGGAATGTCAAAGACTGAAATATTGAGTCTAATGGTTGTGTTAGCAGTAATAATTTAGTTACAAATTGAGAAGTAAAGTTATAAAAAGTTAATGAGGCAAAGATAATTTTTGAAGTTGAGTGTTAAGTCTTAATAGGAACTTCATAGTTAAAGGGGGAGGAGTGCAATATATTGATACTAGAAATGTTAATTGCCTCAGGTTATACAAGTATGTTTAACCACGCCACCTAGTGACCATTGTGTAATACAGCGTGACCCGGATGGAGTGGTGTTGTGTGTCCGTTCTGAGTGTTGCAATAAAGAGCTACACATGTGTGAACCCTGGCTCCGCCGTCTATTGCTGTTATGGTTATATTAACAGTTATATAAAGTGCAAAGTTATCACAGTTACTATGCCACTTTTGCTCAGTTCTGACGGGTGGCATAGTCATGAGATTTGACTATGGTATGAATCAACCAATTAAACTCACCATAAAAAACTATGCTGGTATTAGTAATGCCCATGTTGTTCTCAGCAACACATGTGTAGTTCCCATAGTCTTCTTCCGAAACATTGAAAAAGATTAGCGTTGACTGTTTGCCTTGATTCTCGATCTTAATCCCATTTATTCCATCAAAAAGCCTAAAAGAAAGACAGGAATCATCAAAATCTTCTCAAACAAAAAAACTGTTTTCTTTGAATGATACGAGGTTAAAGCATACTGACTCATCAAAATGTTTTTCTCTGACTGTCTCTCTGTCTGTGTCTTTGAAGTGGGGATACGTTATACGAAATCACACACAATTCACAGGCATCTGAACCATAAACATTATATGTGTGTAGCAATATTGCTATTACTGGGTGGGTGGCACTAAGTGCACAGTAAATGCGTTAATATACTAAATCCTGCATTAATTTCTATCAATAAAATCTCCTAAATTGAAATAGACAATTATTGTCCATTCCTGTAAAATGCACCAATATTAGCAATATTGGGGGGTATGGTCAATGTTCAGTGTGAAGGAAAAATGGATGATTCCTAACAAGTCAATTTAATGTGACCTTTCTTGTACTTAATTTCCAAATGTTTTACTACTTTTTGCACAGTTATCTTAAAATGAGCTTTGCAATTATTTTAAACTGAGATGGATGACAAAAGTCACATGGGGGTGGGCAAGTCTGGACCAGGTTGGAAAAAAATACTATGTGCTTGAAACTCTACACCAGGGGTGGCCAAGTCCGGTCCCCGAGAGCCCCTATCTAGTCTGTTTTCCATATCTCCCCCCTCTACCACACCTGAATCAAATGATCATCTCATCAGCAAGATGCCCAGAAGCTTCATAGCCATCCTGATTATTTGATTCAGGTGTGTTAGTGGAGGGAGACATGGAAAACAGCCTGGATAGGGGCTCTCGAGGACCGGACATGGCCACCCGTGGTGTACAGTTTCAAGCACATAGTATTTTTTTCCAACCTGGTAGAGGAAAATGCAATTTGATTTCATCTAGGATGGATGATGTAGAAAACTTGCCTGTGATCTTCTTTGTACCATTCAAAATGTGCTTGAGGTACAGCCAATGCTTCACATTGAAGAACTCCTTTTTGTCCAACTGCAGTGCCAGTTCCCCTTGCTTTAGAAATTAAGGGAGCATCTAAAATTATATTTTTTTAAAATTCTGATTAGATAAAAAATGAAAATATTTTGATTAAACTGTGTTTATTGTATACAGTAAAGACATTTTCATGAACCATACAAGATAATCTTTTTTTGTCAGATTTTTAGTTTTCGGCGTTTTCAAAGAACATCATTTATTTATTTTCATTTATACTGCTGTAAAAATGCTTAAGAACGAATGTTGTGTTACAATGTAGATACACAGTTCAGAAGCATTTAGAAATACACAAGTAATGTTTTCTGTGTGTAAAGGAAAGGATAGGAGTGGAAGGATTTTTTTTTCACCTTGAAAAGAAAAAAGTATGCACTAAAGACAGGACAAAGAATAATAATTCTGGCAGTACTATTTGTGCATGGTTGAGTGGCAGGAACTTGAACAAAGATATTTCTTGTGTAAGTATTTGTTCATTAAAAACCAATAACCTTATCTATAAATCTCATTATATAATTGCACATGAAATGCTATCATCCACAAAGCTTTTTGTATTGATTCACCATTTTTTATGAAACGACAACAGAAAACAATTATAGGATGAATTGAATTCTTACAATGGACTGCAACCTGCACCGTCCTAACATCAGGGGGTGAGATATCATTGGAAGCAATGCATTCATAAGATCCAGAATGATCTTTGGTGATGGCAGCTATTTTCAGGTGCTCTCCTTCTGTTACAAATGTATGTGTGCCTGCAAAAAGAAGGGGGTGGACATTGCATAAGACAAATAACTTTTACCACTGACCTTGATGGTACTCGGTCGTTTGGTCGCCGGTCTTTTGGTCCCCGGTCTTTTGGTCGCCCGGAAGGTTATTGATAATTACCATTTAAATTGTTGCTCAAATTTCCTAAATACAAACTGTGAATTATTATTTAGTTATACTTAATTCCCTATTAATTATTAGGCTAAAGAAAAGCTCCAAATTTCCCGTACTTTTATCGTGTTTTGTTGGAGAACTTGTTAAGACCCTGACAGACTTCCCTTCCTAAGGGGACAACTCATGTACATACAAACTCTTATACACTCACACGTCCGCTCAGTGAAACTGCTCAGGGCCTCTGTTGGCTTTTATTGATGCGTAGACCGTGTTGTTTTACCTTGTTTTGTCGCCGGTCTTTTGGTCGCCCGTTGTTTGGGTCCGGGCGACCAAAAGACCGCGACCAAAAGACCACGACCAAAAGTCCGGCGACCAAAAGACGACGACCAAAAGGCCTTGACCAAAAGTCCGGCGACCAAAAGACGACGACCAAAAGACCAGCGACCAAACGACCGCACACGGACCTTGATATGGTTTATGACAATCACTATCATAGCAACTAAAGCAAGAATAATTAAGTATCTCCAAAATGCTCAGGGCCCCTGCCTCTCCTCCCTGAGTCCTTTCTGTGATGGGTCCAACTTCAGACGGGTGGGGTGATGACAAGTGCAAGCAATCACAAGCCAAGCCACTATTTTATGCCAGCTGGACCGCTGCCTCATCACCAGTTGTCTCCTACCTCCGAGAAGTTGGTCCCCATCACACACAACTATATATACAAATTATGTTAATCTGCTGTGCCACATGCAGTACTTTTCCTCATTTAGGCCATCAACGGTGACACCTTTGTTCTCCGTTGTTCCACATATCAGGGGGATATCCACACGTCATTCTTCAAATATACTCTATTATTGTCCTCCGCCATTAAAAATTCATAAGTGCCTCAAATTTAGATGTTTAGATTGAGTGAAATAGAATAGATTAGAGTAAAATGTTTATACATCTCTGAAAGCGGAGAGCCAATACAGGCCACCAGCATTATCCGCCTGTCCTCTTCCTTGGTAGGAGCAGGGGTTTTCTTCATGGAAAAGGAGGACAGGGGGCTGAGACCCTCCACCGACTACAAGGCACTGAACAGAATCAACATTAAATAAAAATATCCCCTCCCGCACCTTGACTCGAAGTTTGAGCCATATTTTAGTTTGCGTCTGCATAAACCCCACTGAGAAATGTGAGTCACATCCCCGCGGACACCTTCCTATCATAGGCAACGGGGAAATACGTATGGACCCATGGACCCAGCCATGGTCACAGCAGTCCAGGATTTGCTTCGTTCCACGGACCAAAAGCAGCTACAGTACTTCCTGGGCTTTGCCAATTTCTAGCATCTGTTCATCCAAAGTTACAGTAAAATTGCAGAAAACCCTTTTGCCCTCACCTCCAGGAGGGCACAGGTTGTCTGGTAACAGTAGTTCAGGTTTCCGACTATGAAGGCCGACACCCGTGAGTTCGTCCTCGTGTGCTCAGTCTGCGCTCGCAGCAAGACAACTACGGACTGCTACATGTGGTGCCCATCCCGAGTCGTCCTTGGTCGCTGATCACCGTGGATTTTGTCACCAGCCCCCTTAGATCCAAAGGAAAGAGTGCTATCCTCACAACGGTCGATAGGTTCTCCCCGGAAGCTCAATCATTCCTCTCCATGAACTTACTATAGTCAGTGAGACTACCGACCTTCTCACCCAGCACGTCTCCCATCTACACAGCATCCCGGCAGATCTTGTTTCGGACCGAGGTCGCCAAATTCAGTTCCCCAGCTCCCTGGTCTGAACGTGTGTTGTGTTGTTTTGCAATGGTGGCCCACAATGTCTCTTTTACAGTCCCCAATTTAAATGTCTCATTCCTATATGGTTCAAACAAACACAATTTACAAAGGCAACAACAGTAGAAAATTATGATCCGTCTCTTTTTTCCTACTTTCAAGGCCATTGGTGTAGTTAGCAGTATTTTGTAAGGACCCTCCCTCATTTTGGATCGAGCCAGTGTTTCTTTATGCTGCAGATGAGTACCCAGTCTCTGGTTCCTATTGAGGAGCACAGTCTGCCCCTGGTAGTTCTCCAGGGAGAGAGTTTAATTTATTTAATAAAGGGACAATAAATATAAATGAACATATACATGTAAATATAGAAAATTAGAGCCAAAGGCTAATTTCCATCATTAGTCCCTTGTGCAGGTTAATGTTAAAAATGCAAGATAAAATCAATAAGGCAAGAGTAGGGGGAGGGGAAGAAAAAAACAGGGCAAAAGAATAGAAAGCAGCATAGAAACAATGATACATACAAAGTAGTACAGGTCCAGGCAGTGTTGTGATCACAATGTTGTTCATCCAGCAGCCAAGCTTTAAGATGATTGGAAACGAGGTCCAGAGACGGGGGTTCACACCTCATCTCATTTTCTGAACCGCTTTATCCTCATTAGGGTTGCGGGGGGTGTTGGAGCCCGTGTGCGGTCGATTGGTCGCCGGTCTTTTGGTCGCCGGTCTTTTGGTCGCCAGTCTTTTGGTCGCGGTCTTTTGGTCGCCGGTCTTTTGGTCGCCGGTCTTTTGGTCGCCGGTCTTTTGGTCGCGGTCTTTTGGTCGCCTTTGGTCGCCCGGTCTTTTGGTCGCCGGTCTTTTTGGTCGCGGTTTGGTCGCCCAAATGATCGGCTGCTGCCATCTACTGTCAATTTATTAAAGAGAAGACAAAGCAAATTCACAGATGGTGTTTTATTGAAGCAGTAAAACTTACAAATTCTAGAAACCTTCATTCACTCTGGGAAAAATAAGAGCACTCATTTAACACATCGGCTGCTGCCATCGACTGTCATAGGCGTCCAATGAACCTTCATTCTCTCTGGGAGAACTTGCAATGTTGAAATACTTTAGATGGTCATTTTTATCAAACAAATAAAAGTCTTAGTATACTTTTAGCCCGGAATTTTGACATTAAAATAAAAGGCAATAAGTAAAAATAATTTATTAAAAAGAAGACAAAGCAAATTCACAGATGGTGTTTTTATTGAAGCAGTAAAACTTACAAATTCTGGCAGTAAAACTTGCAAATTCTGTACACAAATTACAAATACAAACTTACAAATTATGTACAAAGGGAATTCACAGATGGGAGTTTTTATTACAAATTGTATGCAATGGCTTGCAGGTACTTTACATTGTTCGCGAATCGATCCGGGTTTCTGTAGTCCTCCGAGTTCATTGTACGCCTATGACAGTCGATGGCAGCAGCCGATGTGTTAAATGAATGCTCTTATTTCTCCCAGAGAATGAAGGTTGCTAGAATTTGTAAGTTTTACTGCTTCAATAAAAACACCATCTGTGACTTTGCTTTGGCCATGCAGAAAGTGATTAACACTGCCCAGAGGATCGTCGGCTGCTCTCTGCCCTCACTGGAAGACATTGCCAGCCCTCGTTACCTCAGCAGAGCCAGGAACATCATAGGGGACCCATACCACCCTGGTCACAATCTGTTCCAGCTGCTGCCCTCTGGCAGACGCTATAGGTCCCACAAAGTATGGACAAATAGGCTTAAGGACAGTTTTTTCCCCACATCCATCAGAACTCTAAATTTGCAGTAACACAACACACATTCCCTTCTGAGGTAATATCAAAAGATGTTTGGGTGGTGATCTGCCTCCTACTAGCTGACTGAAGGTAAGTGAAAGACAGTGAGAGGTAAGTGACCTGCTCGGGGGGTTACGTGAGGTATCCATAACAGCAGAGTGCCAAATTACGAGTCCGTAACTATCACTGATTTAGGTATTTTGCCGAGTAAACGCACCTTATGGAGAAGCACTACCAATTTCTTCATGCGCAGTTTCTGGGTGTGATGACAAGTAGGCTTTTGTTGTTGATGATGACGACAGGGCCTATGTCCGATTATTATTATTATTATTAAATTGACAGTAGATGGGAGCAGCCGATCATTTGGGCGACCAAACCGCGACCAAAAGACCGGCGACCAAAAAGACCGGCGACCAAAAGACGGGGCGACCAAAACACCGCATACCCTGGAGCCTATCCCAGTCGGAGGAAACCAACGCAGACCTGGGGAGAACATGCAAACTCCACACAGAATGACATGACCTGGATTTGAACCCAGGACCCCAGAGCTGTGAGGCCGATGCACTAACCACTCGCTCCACCGGGTCGCCCTTGGGAGATCACACACATGATTATTGGCTTTGTAAAGAGAGCCTGACCACAACATCTCAGAACCTTTTTTTACCATACCGGTGAGGGTATAAAACATGGACAATACTAGTTACTATCAGGTGAAAGAGAAAGGTAGTCTATAAAATGATAAAAACGGCGCCAATGTCCTGTACTAGTACTCAAACTCCGAAGTGTGTGTACTTAGAGAATGAGTTGTCATTGCACAGGAGATTTTAGAGGCAACCGTTTATAGAACCAGAGGCAAGAATCTTCTGCCAAGTGTGATAGAAGGATTACTACAGAAGGAAAGTAATTGGCACCCGGTTCTGGGAAAGTCAGTTTAGACCAGCGGTCTCAAACCGGTCCTCAAAGGGCCGCAGGGGGTGCAGGTTTTCATTTAAACCAAACAAGCTGACACCTTAAAAGTGTGTGTACTTAGAGAATGAGCAAGTTTAATCAATTGATTGCAGCCAGGTGCTACTTATTTTAGAACGGCCTTGGTTAAACTGTCGACACCGGATCGGTTGAAACATAGACCAGGACCCACTGCGGCTCTTTGGGGAATCGGTTTGAGACCTCTGGTTTAGACACTCTGAAGTGTAAGACGCTGACTCTAAAAAATGGATAAATCAAATACCATGTTGATTAGGACCACCAAAAACAAAAAGAGCTATGTAGAGATTGGAAGTTGTAGATGCCCATCAAAAATAGATTCTAAAAATAGATCTCTATTGATGGTTGACTAACTGTGACTTTGCTGGCCAGCTTAATATCCACACACACAAAAAATCCATCTGCAGTTTAAAGTAACTTCAACATGAAAGACATAAAAAGAAAATGGATAAGGGTGGTTATGAAAACACAAAATTTGGGGTGATAATACCAAAAAAGAATAACTTTTTCAGTTGTATTGGGTGGTTACTGTCCTGTGTCTTCATGTTTTTCGTTTGTCTGTCTCCCTGTACTCTCAAGGATGTGAAGATTGATGAAGGATTTTATCATGCTTAAGTGTGTGCATTTGATTGTAAAGTTTGGAAAATTACTGAGCGAGTAGGTCAAATGTATGACCAAAAAGCATGTTGGGACTGTGTAGTGTGTCTAAGCAGGGGATTCGTTGGTGTTTAGTGCAAGGGATTATTTTAAGGTGTCTTGATATTCGTTGAGTAGTTATTGAATTGAATGCTTGTATTGTCATTATACAAGTATAATGAGATTTAAAGCTTCACAACGAAGTACAGAAATAACAACAACAAACAAAGAGATTAATAATAAATGATCAATGAATATTAATAATAAATTGATAATTGATGAATATGTAATAAATACATAACAACATAAATAAGTGGGGAAGTGCACAAATAACAACAACAAAGAAAGGAACAGTAAAATAATCAATCAATAAATAAATAAAATAAACAAATCAATAAATAATAAATAAATAAATCAATAAATAATAATAAATAATAAAAAATCAATAAATAAGTAAAAAATAAATATTTAGTCAACATAATGAATAAGTAGTAGTCAACATAGATAAGTAATCAACATGCATAAGTGGTCACATAAATAAGAAGGTACAAAAGTGACTAAAGTGGTTAGTAGCCTATGGAGTTTTAGCGCAGGCAGCCTATGGAGTTTTAGTGCAGCATAAGTCTTGATTAGCTTCTCCTAGGTGCAGGAATGGAGTTGAGTATGGTGACGGCTCTTGGGAAGAAACTGTCCTTGAGTCTTTTTGTCTTGGCTTTTATGGTCCTGTAGCGCCTGGCAGAGGATGTTTCCTTGTGTTCCCTGTCTACGTTATTGCATGAGTTTCACCTGCTGTGTCTTTTCTGGCTCTCGTTCCCCTGTGTAACACAGAGGTTTGTTATTGTCATCAACTCCTGTCTGTGTGAGTATTTTCTGTCCTTGGTTATTTGGCTTTTTGCTTGGTGTGCATCTTTGTTCTTCCCCTTTGAGTCTGTCTTTTTGTTAATTTTTTCCCAGTTTTAACATTGTAAGGTTTTTTCTGTTGTGTTTTTAAGTTTGTGCACCAGCACTCCCTTTTCGTTCCTCCTCCTGGGTTCGGCTCCGCCTAGGAGGCGAACATAACATAATACCAATATACCAGTGACGGGCCCAGCGGCAATGTTCCCTCTAAGCTGCGCAACTCCACAATTGCGCACTGGTCGCATACTCTCAGCGCACAAGAAAATCTACCCTGCGCAGTGTAGGCACTACAAACAACTTTTATTTCGGTACGATTTTGCTGTGTAATTCAGTGAGTGACAGGTGTCCAGTCAATCCTAGGATACAATGCAATTATATTACGCTGCCAATCACGGCATGTACAGTGCGACAGAGTTAAGTGACGCTAATGCTAACACTGCTAAATGAATTTGATACGTCGACTGTCCAAACCAAAGTAAAAGAGAACAGCGCTTCTTTTAAGTTGGAACGGCTGTCCGAGTGCAAATATCAGAACATGTGGTGAAACTGGGTGAGGAATGTTCTTTTTCAAGTGAGAAGGGTCTGCTCTGCAAAACATGAAGCGAAACTAAAGTTGTAAGCGAGTCTTCCAATGGAAAAAGATGTGCTAATTGGAAGCTTGACCACCTCAAGCGACACATTCAGCAGAAAAGTCAGTTCAATTAGAATGAGAAGTGAGAAGGACAGGAGTGAAAAATAATGTAAAATTTTAGTCAGATTTGTGCATATTGTAGTACAGGGGTGGCCAAGTCCGGTCCTCGAGTGCCCCTATACAGTCTCTTTACCATATCTCCCTCCTCTACCACACCTGAATCAAATGATCAACTCATCAACAAGGTGTCCAGAAGCTTGATAACGATCCAGATTATTTGATTCAGGTGTGTTGGTGGAGGGAGATATGGAAAATAGACTAGATAGGGGCTCTCGAGGACGGGACTTGACCACTCCTGTTCTAGTGACATTTATTAAGATGTTTTATGTATGGATATTAACCATTGAATTTTATTATAACTAGATCATTTATGGGTCGTAAAAATGCACATGATGGCAGTTGTGATACTGGAGTGTGGCCATAGCAAGCACTTCTGATGTTGCTCACACTGATCCTCTGTGTGCTCAGGGAGGTTGTCTGTATGTCCAGACACATTCTTCCAGCCTGCCACACCTCGCTGTGATGCTGGGGAGGACGGCGTTCGGGCCGCTGTACAGGCCACGCAATTTGGTCAGAGGCAGCGGCGTGCGCTGGGGCAGGGCAGGAGGAGATTGTCGATGGCCGAGCTTCCACCACCCGCCTACCCGTCTCAGACTCCTGGCCATTGACGGCCGAAGATTTTTTTTTTCCTTTAATGTTGGGAAAGTGGTGGCATACTCCTCCCCCAGACGCTGAATCCGGCGTTCGGGCCACCGGCCGGCCACACCGTTCGCCCAGAGGCAGCGATCCTGACGGTGACAACTCTGAAAGCGGGGATCCTGACGGTGGTAGCTCTGAAGGCCAGGGGCTTGACGGCGGTGGGAATGAAGGCACGGACCCTGATGGCTTGAGCCCTGATAGCTTGGGCCCTGGCCGTGGCGGCTCTGAAGGCGAGGGCCCTGACGACGGCAGCTCTGAAGGCTCGGGCCCAGATGGCGGCGGCTCTAAAGGCAGCTTCTCGGTTGAGGCACACTACAGCCCTTCGTACTACCTCGTCGAGGTGGCCTGCAACATCAACGTCGTTCCTCCAGAGACTGTCCAGGGCGAGGCACCTGGCCGCTTCCTCGCGGGCCGCCTGGATGACCACCGGACGGGCCAATCCGCTGTTTCCTCGCAGATCGGCCAGGCCAGACCAACGGACCGGTCAGCCCGCTACTTCCTCGCAGGCCGGCCGGGACGACCGCCTGACGGGCCAGCCCACGGCTTCCTTGTGGGCCGGCCGGGACGACCGCCGGATGGGCCGGCCCGCCGCTTCCTCGCAGGCCGGCCAGGACGACCGCCTGACTAAGGGATTTTTTTGGGGACATCCAGCTTTTTTTTTACTGTGGACGGTGTGCTTGCTCTCCTCCGGGCCCCTTGCAGCCCTTTGTTTTCTTGAACACTAGTTTCAATTGGGAAATCTAGGATCCGTCCCTTAAGGGGGGGTATTGTCATGTTTTGTTGGGTTTTTGGTGGTTGGATGTTTCCTTGTGTGCCCTGTCTACGTGATTGCATGAGTTTCACCTGCTTTATCTTTTCTAGCTGTCCTTCCCTTGTGTGACCCTGGTGTCTATTTTTATCATCAACCCCTGCCTGTGTATTTAAACCCTGTGTTTGTGAGCATCTCCCTGTGAGTATTTTTTGTCTTTGCTTATGTCACTTTTTCATCGGTGTGCGTCTTCGTCATTCCTCGTTGAGTTGGTTTCTTTGTTAATATTTTCCCAGTTTTAAGTTTGTAAGTTTTTTTTGTGATTTCTTTTCATTAAACTTCAAGTTGTGGACTAGCACTCCCTTTTCGTTCCCTATTTCCTGCTCCTGAGTTACGCTCGACTCTGCAGCCAGCCAGGGCGAACATAACAATGTTATACTTTTTTAACAAATAAAAAACTGAAAAGTGGTTCATACAATATTATTCTCCCCCTTTACTTTCAGTACAACAAACTCACTCCAGAATTTCAGGGAGGATCTCTAAATTATTCAATGATGACTAATGACGAGAAATACAATCATCTGTGTGTAAACATGTCTCCTTCTGAATGCACTGTGTTCTGCAAAGAGCATCATGAAGACCAAGGAACACACCAGGGGAGTCCGAGAAACTGTTGTGGAGGAGTTTAAAACCCGTTTTGGATACAAAAAAGATTCCCCAAGCTTTAAACATCTCAAGGAGCACAATCACATTAAAAATGGGAGGAATATCCGACCACTTGTTTAACCATCTTACCTTGCATGTTTTTTGGGACGTGGAAGGTAACTGGAGTACCCGGAGAAAACCCCCGTAAGCCGGGGAGAACATGCAAACTCTGCACAGTGAGGACCGACCTGGAATCGAACCCTCGACCCCAGACCTGAGAGGCCCTCTTGCTAATCACTCGCCTACCCCCCTCAACATAATAACAGCTAGAATTCAAAAGCCTGCAATGCAGTAATTGCTGCAAATGAAGTAATCTTTGACCAAAGCAAAGCTTATGGGAGAAATTATTTTTGATAACCTCTATTATTTGTCACTATATGATTCTCCTTAGAATATTTCATTATTTTTATTTTTAAATTGTTTAATAAACGTGTGACTGAAGAACACAACATTTTCTGGGTGACTCTAAACTTTTGAATTTTAGCATAGAGTACAGTAATTTTGCGATAATTGACAGTGGGAGTGTGATTTGCTCGTTTGTTTTGCTTCAGCCCTGATAGTTCTGCTTGATGATAATTAATAACATTCCATTAGGGATGCATTCATGCGAAGAATCTTGTGGCACCCTTGTGGCATTTGACAATGCTAGTGTGAAGATACTGGTTGCACATGTGACACAAAAGGTAACATAATGTGAGCTGGGAATACAAATTGCGTGAGGATGCCTTTATAATATAAAAACATTGACATTTTAAGTGTCGCAAATGGTAGCTCTATAATACTCTGATGCTGGTTTACTTATTCATTCATTTTCTGAACCGCCTTACAACTAAATTGGGTCAGCGTGGCCAGGACCATCGTGTCTCGCGGAGTCTTCTCGTCACGACAGGAAAAAAAAGTTTTCCGGGGAGCAAAGCATCCTACCTTACAACTAAATTGAGTGGGCGCGGTCAGCACCATTATGTCACGCCGAGTCTTCCCGTCACGACAGGGAAAGAAATTGTTTCGGGGAGCACCTGGAAACTCGCCTGTGGAAATTCTTCTGAAAATTACGTTTGTAAATGACGTGGAAAGGCGTTCTACCAGTGGTGTGCCGTCAGGGCCTTCAAGGCCTTCTCTGCTGGCTTAAGAAATATCTGAATCACAGACTGATGTTAATTATATTTTGTCCATAAATAATTCCAAATGGTCTGTTAGCTTCCTTTCATTGCTTTACCCCTGGTTGCACTGCTTCCAGATGTGTGTTTTCATATTGAAGGATTTAACCAATCACATTTCAGCCATTATCTGTTGCCAGGGTCAGAAATCTGCTTCAAGGCCTTCACAATCAGTCCTGCAGGCTCTGCTGCATTAAACAAGCATCGATAAGACTGTTGCTTTAACCAATCAGAATTCGATTTGGTGACACCAAGGCCTTCTCTGTGAGCCAGCCACAGCTTGCAAACTCCACCCACCATGGCCGATGGAGGAAAACAAATGGATTTGGTTGCAGATTTGCTTACAAAGCCATTTTCCAGATGGACTTTTCCAGAAAAAAATTGACATCATTAAGAAAGGGTGGTCAACTCCGAAGCTAGCAAGCCTGTTACAACCGGCAAAAGGGTTTGTCCGCCACTTTCAGTTCGCTAACTACGAGCGCTACCCCTGGCTCACGGGCTCCAAGGAACACTGCAAATTGTATTGCTGGGAGTGCTTGTTATTTGCCACCGATCGACATGGTGTTTGGAGCAACACTGGATTTGAAAATTTGACTTGTTGAACCAAAGCACTGCCGGACACTTACAAGCAACAGTGCTCTCAAAAACTTTTTTAGAAACCCAAGTGGAGTTACAGTTCAGCGAGCAAGTGCGCAGGGAAACGGAGCGCCACAACGAAAAGGTAAAGAAAAATAGGGAAATCTTAAAACGTTTGATAGACTGCATCATTTTTTGGGGCAAGCAGGAACTTTCATTTCGGGGACACGATGAAAGGCTACAGTAAGTGACAAAAGTTGCTAAGACATATGCAAAGCCTTTGTGACATCACACGCAAGCTCACTGTAAAATGTCGTCAGGTATTTACGGAACTATTCAAAGGTCTCGGCTGTCACACTTTTGTAGGATCTTTGGAAGATTTAATTTTACTATATAGCATTGCCTCTACTTACGAATGCTTCCACATACAAAATACTCAGGCTTTGATGGAAAACCATTTGTCCCAAGTTACGAAACATCAACCGAAATAAAAGATCCCCTTAAATGTAAAAACACTTACTATTTTCAGTATGTTTTTGGTTTAAATTGTTGTGCTAAAGTTGCTTTTCCTTTGGCTCTCCCAACACCTCCCTGACCTCCCAAATGCTAAAAGAAAGCTTCTGCTATAGAACCAAGGTGAGCCGTGACCGGACGTTTGGTCGCCGGACGTTTGGTTGCCGGACGTTTGGTCGCCCGGACCCAAACGTCCGGCGACCAAACATCCGGCGACCAAACGTCCGGCGACCAAACGTCCGAGTACCAAACAACAGTCTACGCATCAATCAAAGCCAACAATGGCCCTGAGCAGTTTCACTGAGCGGACGTGTGAGTGTATAAGAGTGTGTATGTACATGAGTTGTCCCCTTAGGAAGGGACGTCAGTCAGGGTCTTAACAAGTTCTCCAACAAAATACAATATAGGTCACATAAAAGTACGGGAAATTTGGAGCTTTTCTTTAGCCTAATAATTAATAGGGCATTAAGTATGACAAAATAATAATTTGCAGCAACATTTTTAAATGGTAATTATCAATAACCTCCCGGGCGACCAAACGTCCGGCAACCAAACATCCAGCGACCAAACGTCCAGCGACCAAACGTCCGGCGACCAAACGTCCGGCGACCAAACGTCCGAGTACCAATGTGTCAGGAGTGGCCCTTTTGGCCCTCCTGGGTTGCCGTCGACACGTACCGGCTGTAGCCAATCCATTGATTACTTTCGGTTCCTGTATTTAAGTAAGCGACGCGTCATCACACGTCGCCGGATCGTTCACTATCGTTCACTGCCGATGACCACCAGTGACTGTTGTTAGCGGTTGCTAGCGGTAGCTAGCAGTCGTTATTCTGTTGCCATTCTGTTGCCTCTGTCCGTATGCGCGCCGCATGCGGCCACGTTTGTTTTCCACGTTTTGGTTAATCCATTAAAGGACTCCTTATCACGCTAATGCCTCGTCCTCTCCTGCCTCCTGCATTTGGGTCGACCTACATCCACGGTCGCGTCACACGACGCGGCGCGACCGTAACAGATACCCCCGATCGCGCTGCGACGACCCAGCGACGCAGCGTGATCATAACACAATGTGAGGCAAATGCTAGATCCAGCCTAGGCTGTGTGCGAGTTAGCGACTCCAACGGGAGTTTGGCACCAGCCCAACTCGAAACGGCACGCTCCAGGTGCATGGTGTAGTTGCCACCGGAGGAGACCCACTTATCAAAAGCCCCCCTTCGTGGGCAATTTTTCATCTTTTTTCGGGACTATGGCTGATCAGCTCCGAACGCCCGTGAGTTCTTAATTTGTATGCCTTCGAACCTTGTTCGTCATGGAGTTGCTTCTTGATTTATTCTGAGTGTGAGTAACATAATTTTAAGTTATTAAATTGTGTTTATGTGCGTTTACGGACATTTCCTCAGCTGCCACTCGCAATTCCACCCCATGTCAGATGTCCATGCATTTCTTATTAATTTCAATAGTTTAAGATAGGTTTTTCCGATCTTTTTTTCTCTTTTTTTGCATACATTTACATACAATACAAAATTGGTATACAGACGCTCCCCTACTTACGAACATTCAACTTACGAACAACGGTACATACGAACATGTCTGCAAATTGCGTTTAAGTCCAAAAATGTTCGCAAGTCCAATTTTGTATTTCGCGCCTTTTTCGGAGTAGTACTTCTTTCCGCCGCTAATACCGACGCCTGGCGCTGTGAGAGCTCAGCTCACCCAGCATCTACCTTCTTTTTCGTTGCAATGCGGAAGTGCGTGAATGTATCTCCAGTGTGCAAAGAACCTTTTTCATTTGTATCATTAAATATCTCATGCATCCATTATTGAATATGATTGGTAAAAAGTGAAAGGCTTCTATTGAGGGAGTTGCAAGGAAGGGGCAAGCCATTTCATTTGAAACGAGTGGCAATAATAACGAAGCTTGATGCGCGTGAGAGTGGTGAGCGTTGCACATTTATGTACAACTTGAATCGTTCGACCGTCAGTACCATTTATAAACAGAAAGATCGAGCAGCAGGACCCAAATATTGAACGTTGCACAAAGTTTGCAAATCAATTGAATGATGCCATACAGTGCTACCGCGTCATTTATGATGAAAAGAAGAAAACTGTGCAATCGTCGTTAGATCGCTTCTTTCGGCCAGTTTCTAATACATAAATCTCTCTCTCTCTATACAGTACTGTACATATTCTCTCCATTTTATTAAAAAAAAATTTCAGTACAAACCAATGCATGTTACTTATACAAGCCTTAAACATACAAATGCACTTATATCAACCTTCAATATACTTATATAGGCCTTAAACATAAATTATAATACAAAATATAGCACTGAATCAACTTACAAACAAATTCAACTTATGAACAATCGCTCGGAACCTAACTCGTTCGTATGTAGGGGAGCATCTGTACTTTTATAAGTTATATAGCACTGAATCAACTTACAAACAAATTCAACTTATGAACAATCGCTCGGAACCTAACTCGTTCGTATGTAGGGGAGCATCTGTACTTTTATAAGTTTTAGAAATTAGGAAGTTTAGGGAGATCATTAACTCTAGAATGGTAACCCTCTATTTCAGGGGTTACCTTTCACGCTTCTGAAATTGAGGGTTACCATGGTTAACGTGGGAAAAAAATGGGTCCTAAGAAAGACGGTGCGATGAAGGGTACCCATTTTTTCCCCGGTAACCATGGTAACCCTCTATTTCAGAAACGTGAAAGGTAACCCCTGAAATAGAGGGTTACCATTCTAGGGTTAAGCATTATGGAATTAATTATGCTAATTCAATGTAAAATATGCCTTTACTTGTGAAAAATTCAAGTTATGAAACCGTTTTTGGAACCAATTGATTTCGTAAATAGTGGTACTACTGTATACACCTAGACTAAAAGATCAACAATACTTTTAGCAAAAGATTTTAAAGATCTATATCGAACGACATATGTTTCTACCTGTATCACCATATATGGTGAGGGAACATTATGAATTTATGAGAAGCGAATCTTACCTTTTGGAGAGTGGTACCTCCACATGATGCTTGCTTCTGGTCGGCCCATTGCTGAGCACATAAGATTGACATTGTTGCCTTCATTTACTGTGATGTCCTTCGATATATTTGCGATTCTGGCTGGAACTGAGAAGATAAATAGTACATCATGATTAATAAGTTGTACTATGCTTATGGTACTTGAACCAAGAGTATTCATCTTCCATACCGCCCATCCTCGAGAGGGTTATGGGGTTGCCGGAGCCTAACCCAGCTGTCTTCCGGCAAAAAGCAGACTACACCCTAGACTGGTCGCCAGTCAGTCGTACGGCACACAGAGAGAAAAATGGCCTTACGCACTCACAATCATACTGCCAACAGGGGGAATTGAGCCCACGCCTGCCCGCACCAAAGTCAGGCGAGTGACCCTCTACACCACGAGGTGGCTACAAAGAGTATTAAAAAACAATATTACGCGTGTCAGGGTTTTTATTTCATTTTGTTATACATTTGCCTGTGATGAAATATAAACTTGGCCTTGCTCAACCTAGTTATGTGCACATTATTATTATTATACTTGCTTCCCTTGAAGTATAAGCTTTGCTCCTGAAAGCTTTGCTCGGTTTAAACAAAGTGGAGCCAGGATGCATTGGAGTATTGGGAACCTGCCATCAACACTCCAAGAGTCTTACTTATAGAGCTGGGCGATAAAATGATAACAATAATTTTCGTGAAATAAATTTTGTCAAGCCACCCAATCCTGTAGTGGTTCTTCCGTCTGACTTTGGAACGGGCAGTCTGGGTTCGATTCCCACTCGGGGGCAGTGTGAGTGAGTGGTTGTCTGTCTCTCTGTGTGCCCTACGACTGACTAGCGACCACTCTAGGCCAGGCATGGGCAAACTATGGCCCGGGGGCCACATGCGGCCCGTTAAACGTTTTAATCCGGCCCGCCGAACTTGATAATATTAAATTAATTACTAATCTTGTTTTTTTTTTTATTTTCCCTGCAATTATAATGTTTTCCACTAGACGGCAGTGTAGATACATTGGCTTTTTTAAGGTGAGGCGTACTTTACCCTTTGACCCTTCTCGACCCATCAGCCCATCTTTAAAGATGAGGCGACAAAAGAAAAGGAAAGTGGACATAAAATGTCGAGTGTTCAATGCGGAGTGGACAACTGAATATTTTTTCACTGAACACCGATCATTGCTGTTTGCCAAATATGCCAAGAAACTGTGGCAGTTTTTGCAGAGTATTATATTAGCCGGCACTTTGCCACAAAGCATGCTATGCTAGCCAGTTGCCAACAAAAGAAAGGGAAGCTGCTGCTCCGAAGTTGGCAGCTAATGTAAAGGCTCAACAAAGTCAAACTGCCATTCAACAGTCAAGTACCAAGGTCAGTTTTATGCTTTCATTCAAAATAGCAAAGGGCAGCAAAACACTGTCTGACAGCAAGTTTTTAAAAGAATGTATGGTAGAGATAGCATGTATTTTGTGCCCGGAGACCAAAGACAAATTTGAGATAATCAGTTTATCACGGCGGACAGTGACTCGCCGTGTGGAACTAATCGATGAAGATATCAAGAGCATCTTAAACAAAAAGACAGTCATTCACATTGTACTCTTAAGACACTGTTCAGCTCTTCATTTTTATCTGAGGTATCAACGACACTTTTGAAATAACGGGAGTTTTTGACAATGGAGTCTCTGAAAGGACAAACACGGGGAGAGGAATTGATTGACCGGGTGTCTGCTGTCATCGAAAATCTGAAGCTCGGATTTCGACAAAATTGACAAGTCACTTGAGTTGGTGGCCTGTCTTTTGTCACAGGACCCCAAAACTGCTCCAGTGGAGTTGCAGCTCGAACTGATCGGACAATAACGGCCAAAATAGGCGATTAGAGATGCAGGACAACACCAAGGCAACCCACTAAAAGATCCAAGTGAATTCTCACTAGCATTTCTTTTTTTTTTAAATGCCTATTAAATACCTGTGCACAAAGAGCAGTCTTATTGAAAATATCCTTAACCCACTGTCGTCATTTGAGGACAGCCTGTAATTTTTTTTTATTTGATATCAAAGTGTTTCCCCTTTTTATGTAATGATCTGACAACACTGAAAAATCTAAAACTTGTTATCTTGGGTTAAAAAAGTTCAACCAACATTTATATATATATATATATATACACCTCTATTTGAGCGGCACCTCTATTTGAACGGCACCTCTAATAAAACAGCACTTTGGTGGAAGAATTGAAAAATAGAACGGCACCCTGTAATTGAACAGCACCTCTAATGGAACGTCACTATGGGAAAGTTTGAAAAATAGAGCGGCATGCCGGTGAAATAGTTTTTTCTCAACCTGAGAAGGTGGTCAGATGGCAAGCGCCTTCTTGCCTGGGATTCATACTGTTTTCACATTAGTGATGCCACCAAGAAGCAATTGAAGAAGCTCCATATTGATGTGGCCGTGATTCCAGGAGGCTGCAGCAAATTTTTACAGGCCCCCGAGGTCTACTGGAACGCCCCATTCAAGGCCAAAGTCCGACAGTTCTACGAGAAGAGCTACACCAAATTCGGCAACATTAGATTAGATTAGATAAACTTTATTCATCCCGTATTCGGGAAAATTCACTGTCCAGTAGCAATAGAGTGAGAATACAGACACAGGAAAATACATTTTTGGTAATAAATAAGTGAATAAATAAATAAGCATGTTGCATGAAATGTGTATATATGTACATATACAAATGTATATGTGTGTATGTATATATGTACATATACATATGTATGTGTGTGTATGTATATATGTACATATACATATGGATGCGTGTATGTATATATGTACATATACATATGTATATGTGTATGTATATATGTACATATACATGTGTATGTATATATATACGTACATATACATATGTATGTATGTGTGTATATATATATACACATATATATAGTATATATATATGTATGTATATATGTACATATACATGTGTATGTATGTATATATGTACATATACATATGTATGTGTATGTATATATATACACACACACATACGTACGTATATACATATGTATACTTACGGTTGGTCTTAACATTCAGACATTTCTTTTATTAAAGAGCCTGACAGCTGATGGGAGGAATGATCTGCGGAAGCGCTCCTTCCTACAATGAGGGTGCAGCAGTCTATTGCTGAAAGAGCTTCGGAGGGACTCCACAAACTCATGCAGGGGGTGGGAGGTGCTGTCCATGCTGGACATTCCTGGGCAGCATTCTCCTCTTTCCCACTTCCTCCACAGAGGACAGTCCAGAACAGACCTCCTGACCACCTTGTTCTGCTTTTCCTGTCCCTCTCCGTGCTCCCTCATCCCCAACAGACCACTGCATAAAACAGTGTAGATGCCACCACAGAGGAAACCCACGCAGGAGAACAGGCAAACTCCACAATGACCTAGATTTGAACACAGGACCTCAGAGCTGTGAGGTCGACGCGCTAACCACTCAAGCTGCTTGGGTAAATGGCCATATGTGAGGTAAATTTACACAGTTTCTTTTTGTGAGGCTGAAAATAGTCTGCTTGCCAAAAGTGATGATGTCTTCAGTTGATTAGTTTATTTATTTCATATTACACAGCAACGAAGGCACATTTACAAAAATAAAGATCCCTTTCAAAATTTCTGGAGGTTTTATTCTTTACTTTTCATAGTGTAAGGAGGGAGATGTCTTATCTTTATTGCACAACAGAACACAAATGCGTTTTAAAATCATCATATTTCATATTCTATTTTCTTATAAAGTAAGGTAACAGAGTTACTTTCATATGTGAATAAGGAGGAAAGTAATTTATTTATTTACAGAAGTTTCAAATTTTAAACAAAATAAGATGTGACTGGCATCGTGATAATTATTGATACCAACTTTTTTTTTTTTTTATCGTGATAACAATTTTTGTCATTTCGCCCCGTTCTACTTACTGACGTTTCAGTCCTCATCTGTTTTGACTATTGTACACAGGTAACAGGCTCAACTCACATGGACACACATAAATAAACACACCCAGATGTCTCACTTGCATTTTCCACCCCTCCCTTTGAGACATCGATCTAATCAGGGCCACCAAATGTAAAAAAGCAACAGAAAATATATATAAGGTCAGAATGCATTTGAGAAGCTGTCTCAACGGCTGTTCTACTTGCAAGTGAAAATCCAGGAGATTGTCTATTCCTCTTTGTTTGTGTGTGATTTTGGGAATGTCTAATGGCGAACCTGACAAAGAGGTTAAAAATACCATGATGGTTTGGGATTTAATTAGCACGACATGAGATGACAAATTCAGTAGCTTGTGTTACACCTGACAGACTACCTTCATTAGGATCATTAGCAAAATATACATTTGACAACTCTTCAAACAGTAATGAACTAAGATTTAATGTCTGCCAGTTATGCACGAGTTTCTATAGGAATTAACTTTTTATAAATAATCAACTTCATGTAATTCAGCTGGTTTTATTATATGTATGATGTAACAAATGTGCAACACACCATTCAATTAAGAAATGAAAATTAAGTAATAGCTGTCTCGTGGTGTAGAGGTTCACTCGCCTGACTACGGTGCGGGCAGGCTCGGGCACAATTCCCGCTGGTGGCGGTATGACTGAGAGTGTGGATGGTTGTTTGTCTCTTTGTGTGCCCTACGGCTAACTGGCGACTAGTCTAGGGTGAAGTATGCCTTTCACCCGAAGTCAGCTGGGCTAGGCTCCAGCAACCCCCGCAACAATTTCGAGGATGTGCAGTATGGAAGATGAATGAATAATGAAAAATTACGTAATGATAAAAAGTAAATCTCATCTCATCTCATTTTCTGAAACGCTTTATCCTCACTAGAGTCAAGGAGGGCAGGGGAGTCGTTGGCTGAGGCCTATCCTATCCCATCTGGATTCGGGCCAGAGGTGGGGGACACCCTGAATTGGTGGCCAGCCAATCGCAGGGCACAAGGAGACAAACAACCATTCACGCTCTCACTCATACCTAGGGGCAATTTAGAGTGTCCAATCAGCCTACTGTGCATGTCTTTGGAATCTGGGAGGAAACCAGAGTACCCGGAAAAAACCCACGCAGGCCCAGAGAGAACATGCAAACTCTACACAGGTGGACGGACCTTGATTTGAACCCAGTTCTCCCACTGTGAGGCCGATGCGCTAACCACTCATCCACCGGGCCGCACCTAAAAAGTAAATGATGCAATGATATATAACACTGCTCACAAAAATTAAAGGAGCACTTTAACAAAAGACATTAGATATATCAGATAGCAGTATGATGAGCGCTCAATTATGTACTTACCATTAAACCAGGGTGAAAGGAAGATGTGTTACGCTAGTCCATTTCTTAAAAAAAAACTTAATTTCTGTAAATCAATATGGTTTTCAGTATCTTGTGTGGCCCCTACAAGCTCGTCTGCATGCTTGATAACTTTGCAGCGTGCTCCTAATGAGACGACAGATGGTATCTTGTGGCATATTCCTCCCAGATCTGATTGAAGGCATCCCTGAGCTGTTTTACAGTTGAGGAGCAGCTTAGTGGAACCCAATAGACTGACACATAATGTCCCACAGATGTTCTATTCGGTTTGAGTCAGGGGATTGCTAGATTCCTAGTGGTTACCACTTGCTTGGTGTCCTTGGAAAAGGATATTGTTGCTGTTGTCTGAATTTCCCCTTCTTTCTTGGTATAAGGCACGGTATTCATTTATGCCACAATGGCCTGCTACGCCTTTAGCATATGAAGCAAGGTCACTTTTTCAGTCCCTGTCATCATGTCTCGTTTTTTCTTGGGCTCATTGGATGCCAGGACGCTTAGGAGGCATTTTCAACGGCGACTCAAAATCCGAACAAAACTGGAATGGGTTTGGCGTAGTCTTTCTCTAACTCACTGGCAACAAACCAGGAGAAGGCAAGATGTTGTCCTTCTAGGCCCTTTATATTATTTCGAGCATCATTCTTCTTCTGTGATGAAATATTCCTTCTTCAGGGCTAAGCGCCACACAATTCAGCGCTGAAAAAGATTGCGGTGCTCTGATTTTCGCCATTTTTATCCCGTTTTCCGCTTGCGAGTTTCAGCGAGAATTTTGACATTTTTTGGAACTTTTTTATTAACACTTAATATAAAAACTGTGATGTACTGAAGTTGCAAATGTTGAAGGCGTGAAGTGTTGAAGGAAGACAGTAATTTATTTCATGCCAGGCCCAATAAAAAAGTGTTATTTTAATTTTGTGAGCAGTATCTTGATTTGAATTGAATTGAATTTGTTTGAATTGAATCGAATCAAATTGAATTGAATGCTTTTATTGTCAGTATAAAAGTATGATTTAAAGCTTTCACCATAAAGTGTACAAATGACATTAACAAACAAACAGACAAAGAAATAATCAATACATAAGTAATAACTAAATATATATCATGAAAATAAATAAATAAGTAGTCCAAGTGAGATCAGCAGAGCGGAGCGACCTTGTTCCGTCTGAAGTCCAGGATGAATTTCCATGGTTTTGGAGACATTCAAGTTGTTGAGAACGGCCCATTCGCTGATTCTATGGACTCAACAACAAACAAACACCTAGATAATATATAGTAATGATAAATAAATAATCAATAAATAAGTAATAGAAGGGCCTGTTCTAGTGAAAGGTTGAAAATGTCTGTGAATGCTGGTGTTAGTTGATCAGCACATGCCTTAAGTACTTTTCTTGGTATTCCATCCAGTCCTGTGGCCTTCCTGGGATGGACTGCACGGAGCACCTGTCTGACATCCACTATCTCCACAGTGTGTGGGGTTCAGCGTTTTCCCGAGCTTGGTGTTGGTTGTACTGGAGGTTGAGGTGGTGACTGGGTGGTGGGCTTGGGACTAAAAGCGGGCCAAAATGTTGCTTAGCATCTCTTCCAGTGCCACGTCTGAGTCCCCAGGATTCACAGCTCGACCCTTGTAGTTAGTGAGGGTCCGTATGCTCTCCCACATCGTTCGGGCGGGGGTCGAGGCGAAAGAGAGCGCTACAGCTTGGTAGACTTTCTTCTTTCGGGATCAAGTGTTTCATCCAGGAAGAGATCTGATTTAGACGGCTGAGAATGTCTATGCTACCGTCAGACTTGGGATTACATGCTAGAACTTGCTTAATTTATGGGTCTCCAATGAGCAGATCAGTCATGATGTTGGGTTCAGGATTCACTTCTCTCTCTCTCAGAAATCTAGGTTCTTGACGCCAGTTTGCCGAAAAGAGTTGTGCTGTTGAAGCCTTTTGAGGATTATCTATTGGATTGTCTGCTATATTGACGTAATGCCGTTGGGCGGGATCTGCAGTTTATCAGATGAACTGGACACTGTTTGTAACGAAGACATGAAATATATGTGCTTTGTTCGAAATGTAATCTACTACAACTTGCGAATCTCTTCAGAAATATTTTCCGTCAATCTTTATTTCCGGCTCACGGTTTAACAAGATGCTCTAGTCTAAGAATACTTGCAATGACTTATATACTTACTATGAATAGATTGGTGAGACCTCGTGGTCATTTTTTTAACCTATGGTAAGAATGAACAAGCACCGTAGCTTTTGTAGCTGGCATTGGGAAAGTGTTGCAGTTCTGTTCTACTGATGGTTCCGAAATTCTGTGCGTGATAGCATTGTGGGATTACGACTTCTTGGAGCTTCTCGAGGCTAAATTTCCACCCCTTCCACCATGGTCTCAGGTCATTTGGCAATTGGTCATCTCAGTCAGATCCTCAACAGCAAAACTGTTATAAGATACAGTTTCAGTTTCAACTGAGGGTGAGGATCAGTCATTAGAGTAGTGTTCGGAGAGACACCACAGAACTTGGCTGTACAATCAAAGACAACCCTCAACTTGTCAGGATTTTGAGATACTAGATACTGTGGTGTGGGAGGTTCCTTAAAATCTCTCTTTCCGTGGGTGTAGGTGTTAAATCTGCATCGCCTCCTTCCATTGAGGGTTGTATAGTGGTTGTAGAAGTGGAGGGTTGACTGTAACTTCCTCTGTCAACACTACAGTGGCAAGCCTCTTGTTATTTGGAAGGGGTGGCACAATCCAATTCTTAAAAGGTAGAGGCATCTGCTGGTTTCTATCCTTCTGTCTAATGGTCTTGCTAAGGAACTGAATGAAGTTAATATTTTCTTGCGACACATACTTCCTGTCACATTATGTTGGGATTTTGGTGGTGTGTGTGTCTTCCTTGTGTGTATTGTGGAATATTGAGGTGCCTGTTAGTCTAGATAACACCTACTGTGGCAGATAGCAACATGTGTTCATGAGCCAGGGTCAGGCTGGCCTTAAAGATATCAGACATTGCTGAAACGATGACAAAGGAGCGGAGATGTCCTTCACTTTCTCACTATACTGTGCTCAGGCGTCACAGGCAATTGCGAAGGACGGCGGATGTCCTTCACTTTAAAAGACGCTTGAGTTTTTCAATAAAGTAGGTCTTGCTTCCTGACTGCTACCAGAGTGTGTTGTGCATTTTTCCACTCCAACAATTGGTCTTGTCGGCAGGATGCCAAAAGGTAAGGCATCGCATACTGGTTACTCACCGCGCACCCTATTGCAAAACCCACGGCTGGAAAAAAGGTAAGATTTCTTACCATTTGATTGGCCATACAGTGTATGTGAGTGGCTGGTATTGATGCTGTGGTTCTGAACCTCCCAGGCAAAAAAGGACCTCTGAATTGAAAAAAGGTAGGAGGCGAGACCTCACTCGCACGAAGACCAAAAGTCTACGTGTGTTTTGTATGAAAAAGGACTCGAGTTAAAGCTGTTAAACAGCTGATTGGAATTTGATTGGAAGGAAGGATAAAGAGGGCAGTTTACCCGTGGCCGTTATTCCAAGCTGTTTGTCTCATGGAAGAAATTTGAGTGCTTTTCGGCCTGGAAGATAATACAAGTCTGAACTGGTTAGATGAGGCCAGCGGCCGCAAGTTAATTGCAACCTCTGTTTGAACGATATTTTGGGTTTAGCGCGCCGGTAGAATAGAAGGTGCGACCTCCGAAAAACGCATCAGGAGGAAACACACTATCAATCCTGGTCTGCGCCTAATAATTTGTGGGTTCAGTGAACCCGCCTATGAGCGAGCATTCAAGCCAGTGTTGTGTTTGAGATAAATGTTATGCGGCCGATATGAGAACAGACAAAAATAATAAATATATCTATTAAAATATAACAATACTCGAATAAGAGTTTAAGCCAAACGCGTGGGAGAGTGCATGTGTGTGTCTTTGCTAGCTGAGAGGCAAAGAAGAATTAAGGTGTGAAACGTGCTGTAAAACGTATGATATGATTTGTTCGCATCCCGCAATGTAAGAGAGGTTGGCTAACTCGTTTTGCCATTGTTTGTTTGCATCGCGCAATGTAAGATAGGCTGCGGCAGTTTGTGTGAGCTATAAAAACATCTTGTTTGCACAAACTTAAACCTGCAAATGTCTAACCATATTAGCCCAAAGTTTGTTTGCATAAACTCTGTCCTACATCGCTGTCATAGAAACTTCACTCTGTTTTTCTATATAAAAAATGACCCACTGTTCATTCGGAGAGAGAGTTGCAAGGACAACAGACTGTGAGCGTCTTCGCAGCTATTTGAGCTCTATCCCCATCCTGCAGTCTGGTAATAAACCTATTTCTTATTAAATTGATCTTACTCTTTCTTAACCTGTTCCTGAAAATGTATTTCAGATCTATCATACTTTGGTGCCGAAACCCGGGACCCAACATGCCAACAATTGCCGGAGCGACGGCGGGGCACGACGAAGGGCAAAATAACAGACTGTTGACAGCATCCTCAATTGAAAGGGTCAACCCGACGGACGTTCCCTCGCCGCTCCGGTGATCTGGTGACGGGTCCCTCTGAACCAGGGTAGGTTTGGAACGAGAAAGATCGTGAGTTCACCATTTCATTTCTGTCTCTGTGAAGTGTGATAATTTAAACGAGTATTATCACTGTGGTAGTGTTGAGTCAGGGACCCCACTGAGAGTGTTGAGTCAGGGACTCCACTGTTAGGGTTGAGTCAGGGACTCCACTGAGAGTGTTGAGTCAGGGACTCCGCTAAGAAAATAGAGTCAGGGACTGCGCTAAGAATAGTCAGGGACTCCGCTAAGAATAAGTCAGGGACTTGTAGTTTTGGTGTATTCAGATATATTGGGTGAATCATGAAGTATTGAGATCAATTTCGGTAAACTTAGAATAGAATTGTTGTTGAAACTATTAAGTAAGTGATTAATATGGGTCGGAAAGCGACAAGGGAGATGGGTTTGTTGCCAGACTGCAGAATGGAGATCGGCGCGTTGGTGATGTGGGGTATGTGCGGATGCGTAGTGTGGGGAGTTGCCTGTGTCTGCCGCGATGGGAGGAGAGGCATGGTTTCTGTCCCAGTTTGAAGGATGTGGAAGGTTTGATGAAGGATATGAAAGGTTTGATGAACGTAGAAAGGGAATTGTTGAAGAAAATATTTTAGTAAATGAATAGAAAAGAGTTTTGTAAGCATGAAGAAAATATTTTAGTAAATGAATAGAAAAGAGTTTTGTAAGCATGAAGAAAAGATTATTGCAAGTGCATAGAAAATAAAGTGTGGGGAAAGCAGCTGAAGGTGTGCGAAGAGATTGAGGCAGAGAGAGAGAGAGAAAGAGAGTGACAGAGTGAGATTGAGGGGAAAAAAGGAAAGACATTGCACGAAGACATTTCCTGTTTTGTCCTGAGACTGGTTGAACACTAAATTCCCCTTATTATGCGTGTGAAGGTGAATGGTTGTCTGTATTTTTGTGTTTTTGATTGGCTGGCCACCAAGATATAATCATTCGGTTAGATATCAAGATGGAAAAGGATTTAGAAATTTTGAATCGATTTCTGAAATCGCCAATAAGCCCTTTTTCAGGGATGGCGGTGACAAATTATGGAAAAAACATTTCGTCAAATGATTTTTTTTAATGAAAATGCAGCAGCAATACTCCATATGTGAAACTTGACTGGAGGAACAAATAACCTACTCTGCAAAATGGGGAATTTGGGGGCACTGAAAAAGAAAAAGAAAGAAAAAAAAAATTTAAGGAAACGCATTGAATTATGGTTAGCAGGAGACTGTGCTTCTCAACAGGAAACGGACCAACGGTGGTGCCAGGAGCCTGGTTGCTCAACCTACAGTATAAAGAAGAAGCACTACCAATGACATAAAGTGGGAATGTCCATACCAAGTGTTGCTCACCAACCAGCAGACATGAAAATAGCCGAGAGGGGATGTGGATCCACCTTTTAAACTGTAAGAAGGTTCTCTCAGTTGAAACGTTTGAGACAGGTGAGATAATCTTTCTGACGTAATAAAACGAAACGGCAACCACTCCAATATTGATTGGAAAATTATTGCTCATCGAGCAATGCCATAAACCATAAGGAACTATTTTATATAGGTTTTATTGTCTCCCAAAAAATGTGAAAGCGTTTCAATTGAGACTAAACCTTCTTACAAAAGGTTAAAATAAACGACCAGAAAAAGAGAAACTACAATGGGAAACAGAAGGAGCCACTCAACACAACGGCCTCTATGCAAACAAGCCATGCGTTCCACGATCATTGTTTGAAGTGATTGCCAAATTGAGGCATGGGAGGAACCATGTCTCAACAGGAGGGATAGTACTGTCCCAGAGGTCTCCAAACCTACTTTAATTTTTTTTTGCAGAAACTGTCTCACCTGCTGTAGACACAACTCTCAAGGCAATGAACGACCCAAGCGCGGAACAAGGCAGACAGGGACATATCCGTTCGAGGTTCTGAACATGGATTTGATCGAGCTGAACCAAGGTGGCATATACAGGTACTGTCTGGTGGTCATTGACCAAGTGGGTTGAGATATGCCCATGCAAGAAAGCGGACGCCAGGGCAGTGGCAAAAGCCATATGCAAAAGGATCATTCCAAGCCATGGAATACCACGAGTCATTTGGAGTGATGGTGGTGCTCGCTTCATGAGCCGCGTGATGCAAGCTATGGGACGGCATCTTGGAATTGACCTGAGGTATCATTGCGCCTGCCGCCCCCAAAGTGCTGGACTCGTTGAAAGAACCAATGGAATAGTATTATTGTCCAGGGCCGCCTTGCTCTTGACGTAGTGGCCACCCAGCGGGGAGGTGTGTGCCGTGGTGGACTCGTGCTGCGCCTCCATCCCTGCCGGCGCATACTGCTCGGTCCATGATGCCCTGCAGGCTATGAGGAACATGCAGAGTGCTGTAACCGGAGATCCGGTTCCACAGCGAGGATGGCTTGACTGGTTACTCTCGGGCTTATGGACACAGACCCTTTTGAAAGCCCTAGTACCATTCGTAACTGTTATTGCTCTCGTGCTTGTTATCCTAACCTGTTGTTTACCCTGCTTCTCAGCTTTCAACAAACGTACTAACATTAATGCCACAGTCGAACGTACCATGATTGTGTAAACCCAGCTAATGCTAACTCGTATACACATGCAACAACCCATATCCCAATCTGACCCTGATGTTGTGCTACTGTCTGACACTGATTAATGTCTTTCCTATTCTGAGACACCAGGCGATCGTCCCAAGCGGGGACACTTCGAAGTAATTTGTGAAGAATTTCGTTCAAAAGTTGCGTCGGTAACGAATGAAGTTTCAATGTCTTTATAGTCACAGCAGGAGGGAATTGTGGGATAGAATGGTCAACTGGCTTAATAATTGTTTGTTCATGTCGCACCATGTGGCCAAACTTGCTTTACAATAGTTTGTTAAGATCGTGGAATGTAAGATAGGCTAGCTAACTTGGTTTGCAATTGTTTGTTCGCATTGCGCAATGTAAGAGAAGTTGGCCAACTCGGTTTGCAATTGTTTGTTTGCATTGCGCCATGTGGCCAAACTCGGTTTGCAATTGTTTGTTCGCATCGCACAATGTAAGATAGGCTGCGGCAGTTTGTGAACTATAAAAACATCTTGTTTGCACAAACTCAAACCTGCAAATATCTAACCATATTAGCCCAAAGCTTGTTTGCATAAACTCTGTCCTACATCGCTGTCATAGAAAATTTACCCGGTTTTCCTATATAAAGACTGACCCACTGTTCATTCGGAGAGAGTTGCAAGGACAACAGACTGTGAGCAGTTCACAGCTGTTTGAGGTCTCTCCCCATCCTGCAGTCTGGTAATAAACCTATTTCCTATTAAATTGATCTCACTCTTTCTTAACCTGTTCCTGAAGTTGTAGTACAGATCTATCAGGTAGTTATAAAGAGACAAAAAGAAAACTGGGGGTTTTAATAGGGAAAAGAGTCAGACATAACTTATTCTGGTTGTCTGAATTGGCTCTCCTCAAATTTGTATGTGACAGTCCTGTGTCTTCATGTTTTTTATTATTGTTTTTTTCCCTCTCCTTTTTCTGTGTTCTCAGAGCTGTGATCTAATGTGTATGTGATGTGTATTTTTCGTTGCTATCAAACTGGGCCGGGAGTCTGTCCTGCTATCATTATTGTTGTTGTTTCTCTTTTATCATGCTTAAGTCTGTGCATTATGAGAAAAGTATAAAAATTACTAGACAAAGGAGTGAAATGTATGACGGAAGTACATAATTCTTTACAAATGTATCTAATTGCGGAAACTCTTTTTAACTGTGAATATTGTTTATATTGGCATTACGTCAGATAAACCGACACAATGTGTTGTGTGAGTTGGGTTAGATTATTTCTAAGCGAGTGTGTCCAAGCATCGGATTAGTTGGCGTCTAGTGGAATAGTGTTGTGAATTATATTTTAAATGTGTCTGTATGTTAATTCAGTAGGGTGATCATCTGGTTTGAAGGTGTCAGCACGAATTTAGTAGAGATTGTCTGTGGAAGTGAAACATGTGGGTGTCAAGAAGAAGAAAGCAGTCTTTAGGCAATTCTCAAAAAAAACATTGGCGGATCATGAAACGGCATCATCTGGCGATCAGAGTGAGGACAACCGTGGCGCAGCAACTCCCGGCGGACTACATTGACAAGCTAGCCGCTTTCCGCACCTACTGCTCCAAGCTGATTGCCGACAAACTTATACAGCCAAACCACATTACCACCATGGACGAGGTCCCGCTGACTTTCGACATCCCGATGAACCACACTGTCGAAAGAAAGGGGACCAGCACGGTGGTGATACGAACAACGGGGCACGAGAAGTCGGCTTTTACTGTCGTTCTTGCTTGCCATGCTAATGGGCAGAAGCTACCACCAATGGTGATCTTCAAGCGAAAGACTCTGCCTAAAGAAAAGTTTCCAGCCGGCGTCATCGTGAAGGTGAATCCAAAAGGCTGGATGGATGAGGAGAAAATGCGAGAATGGTTACGTGACATTTATGTCAAGCGACCAGATGGATTTCTTCACAGCTCGCCGTCTGTTTTGATTTACGACTCCATGCGTGCTCATCTCACAGCAACAGTTAAACACCAGATCATGCAAATGAACTCAGAGCTTGCTGTCATTCCCGGAGGCTTGACCAAAGAATTACAGCCGCTGGACATCGGCATCAACCGGGCTTTCAAATCAAAGTTACGAGCGGCGTGGGAGCAGTGGATGATCGCTGGCGAACACAGCTTCACGAAAAGTGGCAGGGAGCGCCGGGCTTCTTACGCTACGATTTGTCAATGGATCGTTGCCGCCTGGGCGAACGTGTCTGCTTGCACGGTTGTTCGAGCTTTTGCCAAAGCCGGCATAATTTCTAAGGAGCCACATGGAAATGACGGTGACTCTGATAACGAAGAGAGGGGGGGACCCGGCTATTTGGAAGGCTCGTTCGGGCAATTGTTTAATTCTGACACAGAAGATGAGGAGTTTGAGGGATTTGAAGGTGATGATGACTTGAGTAAATTGTAAAATGTCCAAATAAAGCACTACCGAACTCAGTTTTGCTTCCGTTTCCTTTTTAAAGCGTGTTTTTAGCGTGTGGGTGTAGCGCCCAAGAACTATATTTCCCAGCAGTCACTGCGCACCGGAACCCGGAAATAAGGTGCTTCCGGTAGCCAGCGCTATCTCGTTTCGATCTTAATCCATATGAAATATATAATATATATGCGCCTAATGAAATGGTGCGTGCTTTGTGTGTCTAAAATACAGAAATAGCACTCGTTACTGACACTGCGGCATAAGAAACGATGCGCCAAATAGGCGTGAAAATACGGTAAATTGTTTTCTAAAAATAAAATTTATTGGAAGGAATTGTTCGATCGGTGCTCCACATAATCCCCAGGGCAATACATGACCAAGGCGTGGTCAATCCCCCAAAAATATATCCATTTGAAAGACTCCATATGGATATTAGCAAATTAAATGACAGCGAGAAGTGTTGTCTATTTATTATAGATGTTTTTTAAATGGGTCGAAATTTCCGACAAATTCTATTGGGTAGACCAGGGGTCGGGAACCTTTTTGACTGAGAGAGCCATAAACAATTCATATTTTCTAATGTTATTTCTTGAGAGCCATTCTCAGAATTGAAAAGTAAAAATACATGGTGTGTTTTTTTTCATTTCACCACTTTTAAAGTACAAAAAGTCTCAGAATTCTTTTGACAACATTGTTATGCTGTTGCTAATAAATCAGTATCAATGATATCATGCATGCAGAAGAATGATAAAAAACAAAATTATGATTAAAGTGGTGGTAGAGGTAGTGTCAACGCCACAGTGACGCTCATTTTAGTGCGTTCGGGACTCAGCTCTCTCACCAGTGATTTCCATATTTTACCTCACAGGTTAGTGGAGAGCCATACGCACCTATGGAAAGAGCCACATATGGCTCCCGAGCCATGGGTTCCCTACCCCTGGGGTAGACTATACAAATTGCCATTATTCACGACGCAACGGGAATTAGACGATAGAGGAAATACAACAAAAGTAATGGTCTACTATCATGAATTTGAGAAATTAAACTTGCTACATTAAAAGGTTATAATCGAGTTAATAATATAAAGAATTTATCGCTGAATGACTTAGAAAATTAATAGCTCTAACTTAATACACTTGGGGATGCAACAAGTTAGATGTTTAGAAACTGGTATAATTGTTTCAATCAGATAAGGTAAATATTTAGACTTGAAGAAATAATGTAAGAAGAGTTTTCCAGCCTGTGTAGTGTGAAAATATAGTCAACTAATTTGCTGACTCACTAATTTAAAATATAGGAATAAATGTGACCTGATATCGGGGTACTTTGACAAAAGCCCAATAGTCTATTATCAAAATTATTATGAATTCATATTAATGTATTAAGCACTAATACATTTGAATGTATTTGGACGAAAAAGGGAAAAATGTTTTAATGGAATAAGAGCCTTGTTTTTCATCCCACAACGCTCTGCCATGCAAATTGAGTCTTTGCCTGGGTCATAAATGGCCAGAATTTGGCTTGAGTGGATGAGTTGCTGTAGATTTTAAAGTTCAAATTGGTTATTGAATTTAATTCATTGCCCACAACCATATTTGGTTAGATCTATCATTTGGGAAAAGAGGATTAATATCCTTAAAGACAAGTAGGCTTTTTGTGTTGTTGATAATGACGACAGGGCCTATGTCCGATTATTATTATTATTATTATTAAAGTGTAATTTTGGAAAATGTGATGACTAAATCAGTCTTGCAAATTCAATGGTGATAAAAAGAGAAGAGTCATTTGCTAAGATTTAAAAATCTAGGAGGAAAATTAATAAGTTAATGAGTTTGAATTTGAATTTTTGGAAGAGTATCCCCCATGTTTCATCATACCATGGAAGATAAACCATAGAAAAATTTAATGTATAAATCAACAAAGAGGGAAAAAAATTGTGAACGTAAACAGTTGCTTTTATTATGCTAAATTGGACTTAACTATTGTAGGAAGTGGTGACATTTGGAGATTTTGAATGCTTTTTGTTCAGGTTTAATGAGTGGAGTTTACAATGAGCTACAGCTGTATGGCGTAACGCAAATATTTTGTTAATGAATAATAACTTCTAAGGAACAATTTGACCATGAATATTAAGTATTGTTTCAATCATGTTTGTCACGATTTTCAAGTCAAACGTTTATAGAGACAGCTTTCTGGGGACTAAGTTGAATTTTGTTTTATTTGATGTTTTTCAGAATTCCGATTAGTGAAGTCGGCTACCTTCAGTTAATTTCTTACCTTTTTTTCCTTGTTTGCATCTTTTGAACTTAACCAGAACTAACTTTGGAGGACTTTTACATTTATCCAAATTGATTTTATATGCATGTAACTCTGAAATTAACTGTAAATTGTTTTTGTAATTGTTTTCATCTTTTGATGTTGAAGTGGATAATTGATAGAAATTTTATTAGATTTTTATTTTTTAACTATTGGAAAAACATTGATTAAGAAAGGTTTATAGGTGATGATAAACAAACTACAAAGACAATGTAAAGTTAAAATCTTACAAAAGCTACGAGAGTGGGGTATTTTTAATGTGTAACGCGATGCTTATTATTGAATGAATTTGGAGTCCTTGATTATTATGCATTTTAAAGTTACGTGGTTTAATTGCTGCAAGGGTGCAGTTATATAGTGTTATGAATTATTTGCTATAAAAATTAACTTAAAGATTTGTGTTATTTCAAAAGATATTTTCCCACCAGAATATAGGATGCTTCATGCTTGCAGATAAAAGTGATTGCTTCTGGGCAAAGTCTTTACAACATTGTGTGGAAAAACAGCAGGTAGCAATGGGTATTTGGTGTATAAAAAAATTAACTGTGTTCTGGCAGTTGTGAAGCTTTTACTAATTTGATCATTCCTGGCCTGTCTGGACATCCTGTTCCTTTAGTTGAAAGAAAGTTAAGGCCGAGGGCGGAGACGACGATGATGACTCTGGGGGCGATCACCCTTCAGGCTCCCTGGTCGATGCTTCTGGCAGTATCGCCTCAGTGTTCGGTGAGTCGCTCTACCACCTTGCTCTGACCTCTGCATGGATTGTCCAGGGCAAGACACAGCGCTACTGCCTAGCGGACCTGACTGGGCGACCTCTCGACGGGCCAGCTCGCCGCTTCCTTGCGGGCCGGTCTGGACGACCTCCTGAAGGGCCTGCTCGTCGCTTCCTTGCGGGCCGGTCTGGACGACCTCCTGAAGGGCCTGCTCATCGCTTCCTGTCGGGTCGGGTCTAAAATGTCAATTATTACTTCGGGTTCAGGTCGGGCATATTGTTCCAGTTCAGGTGTTTGTGTTTTTTTTAATATCTGACAGTGGTGGTGCGTTTGGCTTTCTGTCCAGTACTTTCAAAGCTGGCTTATAAATGGTTTCATTTGGTTTTAGCGTTGTTTTACAGGCCGATGACCAACTTGTTAGGCAGTAAGTCATGTGTGATATGATCATTGTGTCAAAATATAATTTTGTTGACTCAGGTGTTAGATTGTTTATAATTAACCTAAAATTGAACAAATTGAATTTAATTTTATTTAGTTAGTGTTTTCATCTGTCGTTTAACACTGGAAAACCCAAGGTTTTTTGGCCTCCGCTTTAACTCTGTAGCTCATAGAAATGTACCTATTTGCATTTTCACACCTCTGTTGGCTGTGAATGGCATCACTTCAAATGTAAATGTACCCTGTAGCTGAGTAATCAGCAGAGGGAAGGGAAGTTATTTTCTCATGTTGGAAAAGCCTTCACACACACAAAACACAATTTCTCAATTTTTAATACACATCTAATCAAAACTGTTATAAATCAAAAATAAGTATTTTATTATCATTAGGTAAAAGGAATATAAAAAAACGTTTATATTATGTTACGGGTCAATATGACCCTTTTCAGTTTTTGTGTTCCTAAAAGTACTGGTTATTTATTTTTTATTTTTCCTCATGAAAATGTGTGACTTTTCCTCATCTTGGGTGAAGACCAGGTGTGTGAAATTTGGCCATCTGCCAATTAGCATAACAAGAGTTTCTGCTCAGCAGAAGGAAAGGCTTGGGGGCTACTGCATTTGAATAACCAAAGGAATGTTCACACCCCAGGTTTCGGTCGAACGGCCGGTCCTTGGTATTTCTAGGTGGAACACCCAAATTTCTGGCCGATGGTAGTTCTAGTTCTAGTGTTAAAGGCTAGTTGAGAGTCAAGAGTGATTCCTAGGTATTTAAATCCTTAGACTACATTGATTGTTTTTCCTTGGACAAAAACTTTGGGGTCCCTGTTATTTGTTGCTCTTTTTGAGAAGTATATACAGACAGTCTTAGATATGTTTAAGTGTAGTTTTAAGTCAGTTATTCACGCCCGTCATTGCATCTGTGAGTTCCTGTGCAGCATGTTTTTTGTCTTTCGTGTGGACATATAGGACGGCATCATCGGCATACATTTGGCAGGTGACAATTGAAGGACAACAGCTTGGCAGATAATTTATGTAAAGACTGCAGGTCAGTTGGGATAGGCTCCAGTACCCCCCATGATCCTTGTGAGGAGATGAAGATCATGATGTTCTCCTTACGAGTGACCAGATGAGATAGGATTAGGAATGGGAGGATACGAGCGAATGTGAAGGTTATGCGTTCATGAGACAAGGTCAGAGAGACCAGACTATGTTGGTTTGGGCATTTCCAAAGGAGAGATCGGAACAATATCGGTAAAGGAGTTGTGAGGGTAAAAAAGCAAGGAATAGGGCTAGAGGTTGCCTTAGGAAGATACATTGACGTAGTGAGGGAAGACATGAAAATGGTGGTCTACGGCAGAATGACACAAAGGACAGGGTGAAATGGAAATACGTACCGTATTTTCACACCTATAGGGCGCACTTAAAAGTCTAAAATTTTCTCTAAAATGGTGGATGTGCCCAATCGGTCGGTGCGCCTTGTCTGTGCACTAAATTAAAATTTTGTATGGCCCTGACCGCTTGAGTGACTGGTTTTATTTCTTGCCGGCATTACGGTAAATCCACTCAAAACATCCCAGGGGAGTGGCAAGGCATCTGACTTCTGTGTGCTCACAGCGCTTTTAACCCACAAAAACACTCTCAATACAGACGCTCCCCTACTTACGAACATTCAACTTACGAACAACGGTACATACGAACATGTCTGCAAATTGCGTTTAAGTCCAAAAATGTTCGCAAGTCCAATTTTGTATTTCGCGCCTTTTTCGGAGTAGTACTTCTTTCCGCCGCTAATACCGACGCCTGGCGCTGTGAGAGCTCAGCTCACCCAGCATCTACCTTCTTCTTCGTTGCAATGCGGAAGTGCGTGAATGTATCTCCAGTGTGCAAAGAACCTTTTTCATTTGTATCATTAAATATCTCATGCATCCAATATTGAATATGGTTGGTAAAAAGCTAAAGGCTTCTATTGAGGGAGTTGCAAGGAAGAGGCAAGCCATTTCATTTTAAACGAGTGGCAATAATAACGAAGCTTGATGCGCATGAGAGTGGTGAGCGTTTCACGGGCATACAACTTGTCAGTACCATTTCTAAACAGAAAGAACGAGCAGCAGGACCCAAATATTGAACGTTGCACAAAGTTTGCAAATCAATTGAATGATGCCATACAGTGCTACCGCATCATTTATGATGAAAAAAAGAAGAAAACTGTGCAATCATCATTAGGTCGCTTCTTTTGGCCAGTTTCTAATACATAAATCTCTCTCTCTCTACAGTACTGTACATATTCTCTCCATTTTATTAATTTTTTTTTTCAGTACAAACCAATGCGTGTTACTTATACAAGCCTTAAACATACAAATGCACTTATATAAACCTTCAATATACTTATATCGGCCTTAAACATAAATTATAATACAAAATATAGCACTGAATCAACTTACAAACAAATTCAACTTATGAACAATCGCTCGGAACCAATTGCGTTCGTAAGTAGGGGAGCGTCTGTACTCAAAGAAACAGCATATTAGAGCTATACAGAGGAAATGCCTGACGTGAATGACAACAGAATGCGGGTGTGAAAGCTTGGAAAATGGACTGAAGCCATGGATCGAACACAATTTAACAGCTTTGCTAACGGATTGGTAATGGATTGCTAACGGATGGCCAACATAGTAGTTTGGGCAGGCAGCGTTGCAAGCTTTCAGGAAGGCAAAAATTACTGACTCGATTAATGACGACTTTGGTGAGATGCCCACCTGTTCAACATGAGTTATTATGCTATTGCTGTGTCACAAAAATACTAATACTTTAACCTTGTTTATTCATGTTAGGAGTGAATGGAGTTGTCAGAAAGCTGATTTGTAAAATTTTGTTGACATTCCCTTTAGCGCAGCACCATCTAGTGGTAATGCGGAGCGGTGCACCTTTAAAAGCAGTGCGTCCTGTGTTTGTGTCAAATACAGAAATAGCACTCGTTACTGACACTGCGCCTTTAAATGTGATGCGCCATATAGTCGTGAAAATACGGTAATATATTCATGAAATCGTTAGCGATAATAAAATATTAAATCATGTTTGCCTGTCTCAGGGTTTCTGTTTTATGTTAATATGGTTCACTAACCAAAATAATCAGACAAAATATGAGTAAGAAGAAATATGAAGAAACATATTGTTTGCTGCCTGGCAAATCTTCTTGGAGAGCTAAATTTTAAACATATCTGAACAATCATACTCTGTGGGGAGTCATAGAATGAGGCCAATCGGAATCCATGACATTAGAGTGAGAATCAATGAACAAAACTGAATTAAAAATTAAAGAAACAATCATAACTAGGACTGCAAGCAGTAGTCAACACGCATGTCAGAGCCCGGACAAGTCGGATTTGCGCCAAGTCCTGAATCGATGCAGCTCAGTGTGGCAAATTTGTTTGTTTGCAGAGAGGCTTGTAGGAGAAAATGAAGGGGGATCCACTGTGCTGTGAGGCAATACCCACCCACGAAACCCAAAGCAATGTCTTATATGGGCCACATCAAAAACACATGCAAAATTTTGTTTCCGTCCGTGCTTCCTAACGGCCAGAAAAATCTACATCCTGTCCATGGCGAAGACTGGGTCGCCATGGCAACACTCAATGACCCGTGGACATAGGTTTCAAATTATAGCATGACAAAGGTCTTGTGACCACAATGACTGATATTTAAGGCAAAAAAACAACAACGTGCAACAACCTGGACGTGCCTAAGTCAAAAGTGTGAATGTTTGTTGCCACTAGTTAAAGATGAAGGGTTGTTCCAAGTAACCCACCACGCCTTTTCAGCGTGTGACTCTCCACGAGCTCAGGAAGTTTGGCAGAGATGTATTAAATTACAGCCGAGTTATGGCTGTTCAAAACGTGAATGAAATAAATCAAGAAAACAGGTCAAAATACCCAACTGAGAGTTATTAATAATTTTGTGAGTTCGGCATGTTGCCAAAACCATGTTGAACTTCAACCACCCTAAAGTCCAGCCCCCCATTGGTGAAAAGTCATTGTTTTGATAACTTTAGATCTCCCAAGTCTCATTAACACATCCACCATTTTAAAGGTTTTTAAAGGTGGAGGCCCGGTGGTGCGAGTGGTTAGCGTGTCAGCCTCACAGCTCTGGGGTTCTGGGTTCAAATCCAGGTCATGTCCATCTGTGTGGAGTTTGCATGTTCTCCCCGGGCCTGCGTGGGTTTCTTCCGGGTACTCCGGTTTCCTCCCACATTCCAAAGACATGCATGGTAGGCTGGTTGGACACTCTAAACTGCTCCTAGGTATGCATGTGAGTGTGCATGGTTATCTGTCTCCTTGTACTCTGCGATCGGCTGGCCACCGATTCAGGGTGTCCCCCGCCTCGGGCTCGGAGTCAGCTGGGATAGGCTCCAGCACCCCCCGTGACCCTAATGAGGATAAAGCAGTTCAGAAATTGAGATGAGATGAGACCATTTTAAAGGCCCATTGGTTAAAGTCTAAAGCTGAATACTGCCAAAATAAGCCAAAAATTGCTCATTATTCCAACTTAGAGCAAATATGGTCAATTTCCTGTTTGTTTGGGACTTGGATGCCAGGAATTATTTTGTTCAGGTTGAGGCAACGTATTGAGGGGGCGCTTTTGAGCCATTTTTTGTACAATTTTCTCAAAACCACCACCACTTGTACATTTTCACCAAGATCTATTGATATGTCAAATTTGGTCAACTTGTGAGTATGTTAAGTGCTCCAAAAACGTGGTTTAGTTTGTTTTCAATGATAATTTTATCTTTGGAAGAATAATACATCACTTCATACTGAAGCATACTCGGGCCCTAATAAGAACAACAGAGCCATTTGCATTGAAGGGTACTCGGGCCCTAAGAATATGTGCTTCCCCTCAGAAAAAATGTTGTAATGAAAGAACAAGCCATTGAAGGTGGATTCCAAAACAGACTCAGGAGCAAGAAATCCTATGCATATTATTTATTAAACAAAGGGAGCATGCCAGAAAATGCGAGTATGACAAGGTACAATTAACATACGCAAACTCCCGTCTCTAAATCTCTTTGTCAATCATCTTCCAGCCTGGTTGTCAGACGAACAAAATTGCGATCACAACTGTCTAAAACTGTGCTACTTGTGTGTGTGTGTGTGTGTGTGTGTGTGTGTGTGTGTGTGTGTGTGTGTGTGTGTGTGTGTGTGTGTGTGTGTGTGTCTGGTATGTCATTGTTTATCTTCAAACTAAGCAAGGGACTAAAGATGGAAATTAGCCCTCGGCTACAAACTTACATATTTACAAATATATGTTCATTAACATGAATATAGATATGTTCATTAATATGTGCTGTCCCCTATTAAATAAATCAAACTCAAACCTTCATCAAGTAAAAAAGACAACGCTGCAGATGTAAGGCAAACGGTTTGGGAGTGATGAATGTCCGATGGCAAATATACCGAACTTTGAAGGGAAAATCTTAAGAAAGATCATTGCACGTGGTATTTCTGAGAATCGAAATTGTCTGCCGGATTGCACATTCCAAAAGGGTGTTGGCTGCACGTGGATGAATTCAAAAAGGAAGTCACGTGAGCAGTACAACCAGGAAGTGTGTCTGAGTCTCTGGATAAAATAATAGCATGAGATACACATTACGAAGGTATAAAGGCTTATATTTTAATGATCGACTGCAAGTCCTTCGATCAGCCTTAACAACTAATGGGATGTGCTGTCATGGTAAACACTAGGAAGCCTATCAAGGCTACTCGTGTCTGGCCAGTCATAGCACGTTTAACTACCAGTAAAAGGTCAGATGTCTGCGCCCTGAGCGTGCAATTGCAAGCACAAGTAAGTGAGTTTTTTCATGTTTTATGCAAGATAGTTTTTTTTCTTCTTGAATTTCATTCATAGACGTCAACATAAATTTTGTTTAGCATTTTATCTGTTCATATTTTCTCTATTATGAAATAAATGACTGTATCGGCCGCATTGTCCTGCGTTATGGCATTTCATCTTTGTCACCTTGCAGTTTCGTGCATTACAATTCTGAACTGCTTCCACTTCCTATGACATAATTGCCTCATCTTCTTTTAGAAATGGGGGTCACCACATAAATCAACCATGGAAAAATGTGCATTTTGGCTTTTTGAGAAGGTCTAGAGCAGGGGTCGGGAACCTTTTTGACAGAGAGAGCCATAAACAATTCATATTTTCTAATGTTATTTCTTGAGAGCCATTCTCAGAATTGAAAAGTAAAAATACATGGTGTGTTTTTTTTCATTTCACCACTTTTAAAGTACAAAAAGTCTCGGAATTCTTTTGACAACATTGTTATGCTGTTGCTAATAAATCAGTATCAATGATATCGTGCATGCAGAAGAGTGATAAAAAACAAAATTATGAATAAAGTGGTGGTAGAGGTAGCAACGCCACAGTGACGCTCATTTTAGTGCGTTCGGGACTCAGCTCTCTCACCAGTGATTTCCATATTTTACCTCACAGGTTAGTGGAGAGCCATACGCACCTATGGAAAGAGCCACATATGGCTCCCGAGCCATGGGTTCCCTATCCCTGGTCTAGAGTGGTCCGAGTTGTGTCTGATGCCTATCACAAAAGGTGTCACCTAAACCAAATAATTAGGATCATTATCAGAGGGGGGACATGGAAATGCAATATACTCAATCACATGGAGATTTTCAGAAAAAAACAATATAGGCACAAAAAACAAACATGGATACATACTCAAAAATCAGTTTTATACTAATTTATCCAGTAAGGATTGTTTTCTTGCAGCAAAACAGAAAATAACCAACAAATTGTAAATGGTAATTTGCTGACATCTACTGGTGAAAAAGAATATAGCAACGCTGTAAGTCTAATTTGTGCACATAAGCCGTACCTTTGATTCAGTCATAATTTTTCATCTCATCTCATCTTTCGCTTATCCTAAGTCAAGTCGCGGGAGCTTCAGCAGGCAAGCCCAGACTTCCCTCTCCCTAGCCACTTCATCCAGCTCTTCCAGGAGGACCCCAGGGCGTTCCTGGGCTAGCCGAGAAACATTATCTCACCAGCGTATCCGAGGTCGGCCCCGCGGCCTCCTCCCGGTGGGACGTGCCCGGAACACCTCCCTAAGGAGGCATCCAGGGGTCATCCTAATCCTCTCGATCTGGAGGAGCACTGGCTCTACTCCGATCCCCTCCTGGATGACCGAACTTCTCACCCTATCTCTAAGGGAGAGTCCAGACATCCTACGGAGGAAACTCATTTTAGCCGCTTGTATCCGGGATCTCGTTCTTTTGGTCATGACCCACAGATCATGACCATAGAGAGGGTGGGAATGTAGATCGACTGCTCGGCTCCTTCTTCACCACGACAGATGGATGGAGAGCCTGCATCACTGCAGACGCTTCACCGATCCGCTTGTCGATCTCCCGCTCCATTATTGCCTCACTCCTGAACGAGACTCCAAGATAAAAGATTAAACTCCTGCAATGGGGGAAAGACCTGATCCTTGACCTGGAGAAGGGCACCCCACCTTTTACAAACTGAGATCCATGGTCTCAGATTTGGAGATGCTGATTCTCATCCCGACCGCTTCACACTCGGCTGCGAATTGTTCCAGCGAGAGCTGGAGATCACGGCCAGATGAAGCCAACAAAACCACATCATCTGCAAAAAGCCAGGATACAATACTGAGACACCAAACTGGACCCCTCAACGCCACAGCTGCGCCTAACTATTCTGTCCATAAAAGTTATGAAAAGAATCGGTGACATAGGGCAGCCCTGGCGGAGTCCAACCCCCACTGGAAACGGATCCGACTTACGCGGACCAGACTCTGACACCAGTCATATAGGGACCGGACCCCACGTATCAGGGGTTCCGGAACCTGATTCTCCTGGAGTACCCCACAAGACTCCCCAGGGGACACGGTCGAACGCCTTTTCCAAGTCCACAAAGCACATGTAGACTGGTTGTGCGAACTCTCATGGGAAGGAGTGTCGGTGGAATTGAGGTCTTCAAAGTATTCGACCCACTGATTCACAACATCCCGATTTGAGGTCAGCAGCACCACATCCCCAGTATACACAGTGTTGATGGTGCACTGCTTCCCCTTCCTCGACGTCGGATGGTGGACCAAAGTTTCCTCGTAAGCCACCTGGAAGTCGTTCTCCGTGGCCTCACCGAACTCCTACCATGCCTGGGTTTTTGCTTTGGAGACGACCAGAACTGCATGCTGCTGGGCCACCTGGTACCCGTCAGCTGCCTCCTGAGTCCCATGGGCTAAAAAGGCCTGATAGGACTCCTTTTTCAGCCTGACGGCATCCCTTAATGCCGGTGTCCACCAGCGGATACTGGGAATGGCGCCACGACAGGCACCGACCACCTTGCGGCCGCAGCTCTGGTCTGTTGCCTCAGCAATAGAAGCGCGGAACATGGTTCACTCGGACTCAATGTCCCCCGCCTCTTCCCAGACCTGTGAGAAGCTCTGTCGGAGGTGGGAAGTGAAACACCTTCTGACAGGGCATTCCCAGCATACCCTCACAAAACGTTTGGGACTCCCGGGCCGCACAGGCATCCACCCCCACCATCGGAGCCTACTTACCACCAGGTGTTGATCAATTGACAGCTCTGCCCCTCTCTTTACTCAAGTGTCCAAGACATGCGGCTGCGGGTCCGATGATCCGACCAGAAAGTCGATCATCGAACTGCGGCCTATTGTGTCCTGATGCCAAGTGTACATACGGACACCCTCATGCTTGAACATGGTGTTCATTATTGTCAGTCCACGAAGAACGCAGAAATCTAACAATAGAACACCGTTCGGGTTACGATCATTGTTTTTAGTTACAAATACGGCTTAAATTCGAGAAAATACGGTAGTTATAATAAGACTGTCAGGCAGCGCTAGGCAAGATACACGACGAGTTGTGAATGAATTGTGAATGCCTTGGCTAACGTGTCGGCTAGCAAGGCAAGCTTTCACCTAAGCCGGTTGTTATCACTTTTACGATGGACGGAGAACTCGCCCACTCTCGGCCGAACTCTTTATGTATGGGGAAGATGAGAATATTGGCAAATATGGAGATGTTTGAATGCTTTGACTGAACGGAAATTGAATTAACGTGAGTACACATTACGTAAATAAAGCACAATTTGTTAGCTTTTCACATTGTGTCCGGAGTAGGACCTAAAGGCAGGTAAGCAGGCAGACAGGGGTAGTGAGGGTGCATTAATGTAACTTCAATAACTAAGACTTATTCACAAAATCAAAAAAGCTTTAAATACAAAAAAATTTGGAAAGTGACAAACTAACAAGTAAGACAAATGAACCAAACTTTACATGAAAAAAACGGGGGGAACAAGGAGCATTGGACGTGAACATAGGACTGGTACAGGACTGGACAGGGCAGCGTAGAAACAAGCATGAACACCAGACGATCCAACAAGAACACACAAATACACAAGGTTTAAATAGACAGACATAGTTTGACGAGACAATTAGAAACATATGAGTGAGATGAGAGCCAGTGAGCAGGAGAGACACCAGGGGCGGGGAAATGACAGGTGAACTCAATGAGCAATCACAAGGACAAGCCAGAGGGGAAAACCCCAAACACCAAATCTCCAACAAAACATAACATAACCCATACCAATAAAAACTCAGTTTTGCTCCTTCTGCTTTAAAAAAAAAAATGCTTGCATTGATGCTACCATTTATTGCGCCCATTGAGCCAAAGTACCTTGAGTATGGGCAAAATATAGAAATTGCATCCGCAACTGGCACAGCACCCTTTACGTCGGTGAGCCCTATACAGTAAGTCTTGTACAGTTGTTGCTTCAAATCCTCACTCAACAATTACTCCTGTGTGAATTATTTACAACAGTAACCAATAAATAATCTGAATGAGTGTGAATGATCTGCAACACAAGGGTATTCAAGCTTAAATTGTATGCTGCCCTGGATGATGTAAAAAAAAGCTGTATAACTCGGTTTTGTTTGAAGAAAAAAGAAGTACCGTATTTGCTCGCATATAAGCCGCCTGCAAGTATAAGCCTTACCCTTAAAATTGCCTTAAAATCTTTGAATTGTACGATTTCTCTCGTTTAAAACGCCCCTTGGTTCTCAATTTTCACCTCCATATTTATGGTTTTAATAGGGAGTGTGTGAATTTGAAGGGAAAATCTTTAGAAAAATCATCACACAGTATTGCTGAGATACGCATATTATTAGGATCAATATCATAAGTTACGTGACCGGACGATTCGCCGAAAGACGTTTCGCCGACGGACGATTGGCCCACGGACAGTTCGCCGAACGGACGTTTTGTCGAAGCGGGATTCGCGCGCTCGCCCCGCCCCCGGATCATATGTGTACATGTTTTTCAACCTCGGCCCGCGGGCCATATACGGCCCGTTACAGATAACATTCATTTAGGAATAATAAGGGCATTTATTCACGGCCAAACACGCAGAACAGTACGTGACAGAAGAAATAGAGAAAAGAAAGTAGTAGTAACAGTAAGTACTGTAATGAAATTGTAAATCCAGAAATCCTACTCCAGAAAATTTACACCAGCATAGAAAACGTTCAGATTAATCTTTGAATTAAGGTTCTCAGCAAATCATTTTGAATATATATTTCCTCAAATAATGGGAAATTATTTAAGATTAAAATATTGTTCTTATTGGCACACATCATTAGAAGTAAAAGTGTGTTCCATGGCATTTTCAGGTATTGTTCTTTATGCCCTCTTGTCTGTCCAAGGCACTTAGAATTTCACATAAGTCTTCTAGTGTTGTTTTTTCTCAGTATCAGGCACGTAGCTCCAAGCAAAAGAGTGTGTATGTGTACATATATAAAAATATTGATCTTTATTTATCCTCTGGATGCAAGTTTAATAATGGGTCATTTGGGAGTAAATAGACATTGATCCCCAGCTTTGATAAATTACATTGCGTGTCCAAATGGTTACTACTTTAAACGCAAGGATAAAATAAAGAATATAAAACATTAGCAGCACATTGGAGTACGTTCTTGTATTTGGAAAAATGTCCAGCGGGGGGCAGTTAGTTGTCACTTTCGAACAAGAAATAAAAAGAAAAAAAATCCAAGCGGAATTATGTTTTATTTCATAATCACAAATGTACTATCGTTTCCTTTCTGTGTTCCGTTTACACGTAAACAAATTCAAAAAGCAAGTAACGTAAGCACAATCAGGAAATATGTCCATAGCACTATACGTAGTGTTCACCAAGTCTCTGAGTGCAATAATAGCATACACATTACACAGGTATCAAGGTTTATATTTTAATGATTGACCGCAAGCCCTTCAATCAGCCTTAACTATTGTGATGTGCTGACATGTTAAATGTTATGGTCAGAGCACGTACCTACGGTAAGATGGCAACGCCCCGAGTGAGCAATAGCAGACACAAGTAAGTGTACTCACGTCTGGCCAGTCTGAGCACGTTTAACTACACCAAGATGGCCGTGCCCCGAGTGAGCAGTGACGGGAATGTGAGTTTTTTTCACGTTTTATGCAAGATACGGTTTATTTTTTCCTTCAATTATATTCATAAACGTCAAAATACATTTTGTTTAGCGTTTTATCTGTTTATGTTTTCTTTATTTTGAAATAAATGACCGTATATTGCCGCATTGTCTTGAGTCGTGACGTCACGAAGGGCGCCATTTTTTGTCATGACGTCATTGTGTCATCGTCGTCAACTTGCAGTTTCGTGCATGTAGTGTTTTTATGCGCATATCAGCCGTACCCTCGATTCAGTCATAATTTTTTTTGTCTGACAAAAGCGGCTTATATGAGAGTAAATACGGTACATCTCTGTCAATTCCGGTACACGGTCGATTGGTCGCCGGTCTTTTGGTCGCCGATCTTTTGGTCGCCGGTCTTTTGGTCGCCCGGAAGGTAAGTGATAATTACCATTAAATCGTTGCTCAAGTTCACTAAATACGAACTGTGAATTACTATTTAGTCATACTTAATGCCCTATTAATTATTAGGCTAAAGAAAAGCTCCAAATTTCCCGGACTTTTATTGTTTTTTGTTGGAGAACTTGTTAAGACCCTGACTGACGTAGCTTCTTAAAGGGACAACGCATGTACATACAAAATCTTATACACTCACACGTCGGCTCAGTGAAACTGCCCAGGGCCATTGTTGGCTTTTATTGATGCGTAGACCGTGTTGTTTTACCTTGTTTGGTCGCCGTCTTTTGGTCGTCGGTCTTTTGGGCGCCGGTCTTTTGGTCGCCGGTCTTTTGGTCGCCCGTTGTCGCGGTCCGGGCGACCAAAAGACCGCGACCAAAAGACCGGCGACCAAAAGACGGCGACCAAAAGACCGGCGACCAATCGACCGCACACGGTCGATTCCCATGAAGAGATAACCCAGATGATAAAATTGCAACATTGATGGTAGACCTTTTGGATGCTAGCCATGAAGGAAACTAAACTTGACTTAATTTGCAGATTTTGTATAGAATACACATCTAGGTAGAAGACACCTATGTGGACCATATCTTAACATATCATAACAATCTTAGGAGACTGAAGAAGTTTTACTTACTGCGGCACATTATACTTTGCTCAGTGCTAGCGCTTCCAAAAGTAGTGGACATGAGGTTAAAAAAAAACCCAAAGAGGGCAGGTACTTGCTTAATTTTCGAATGGTATGATGTCACACAGGCGAGTGGTTAGTGCATCGGCCTCAAAGTTCTGAGATCGAGGGTTCGATCCCTGGTCCAGAGCTTCCTGTTTAGAGTTTGCATGGTCACCATAGTTCCATGGGCACTCCAGGTTGCACGATCAAAAACATGAACGGTAGGCTCATTGAACTCTCTAAATTGCCCCTAGGTATGAGTGTTAGCGTGAATGGTTGTCCGTCTCCTTGTGGCCTGCGATTGGCTGGAAAACAATTCAGGGTGTCCTCCACCTGGTGACTGTTGTTTATTGGGATAGGTTCTACCACCCCTGTGACGCTTGTGAGGATACTAATTGGTACGGAAAATGATTGAATGATGTCACACTATGCTAAATTTCAAAACGTATCTTCTGCCGAAGGATTTAACTTTCAGAGGCAATTACAATCATGTAAAAAAAAAGCTTACATAATACTCTTCAACCAGGCTACACTCCCATTTTGATTTTTAACTAATGCCTCTTTACTGCATTCACGAACTTGACATAGTCGCGCTTTTCAGAAAAGTCAAGTCAGGTTTGCTTTTATAGCCTCAAAAAATCTAAAGACCACAATGGACTTCACTGAGACATGCACACATCCGCACACATTCATACATTCTACAGCAATGGTTCTTAACCTGGGTTCAATCAAACCCTAAGGTTTCAGTGAGTTGGTCTCAGGGGTTCGGTGGAGCCTCTGCCATGGCGGTCAAGGCACATTGACTAATCATGTCTATACACAATAACATGCCCCGCTTGACCATCACTGGCTGCAGATGATCACGTGACATTGCTCTGCCAATCAGTGCTCCGAGGAGTTTGTATGTTTTGAATTTGAAAATAAACACATTTTATTTTACACTAAAGTAGTGTTCGGTGAATGCACATATGAAACTGGTGGGGTTCGGTAGCTCCAGCAAGGGTAAGAACCACTGTTCTACGATGAGCATGGCATAATAATACAGTGGTACCTCTACTTAATTGCTTCCAGAAGTGGTTTTGTAACATGGGATTTTTTTGTAAGTAGAAGCATATTTTGAATTAACATAACCTGTTCCAAATTCTTTATTTCTACCCCCTAAAGCCTAAACCCTTTAAAAATGTTGCATGAAATTAGAGGTGGGCGATAAAAGGGTAACGATAATTATCATGAATTTTTTTTGTCAGCAACTACACCTCCCGACCACAACCGAGAACGGGGACACTGTTGCGACATGAACGCTAGTTCCAGACCAACGCTCAGAAGAAGAGGATGATAAGGAATGTTTTTATCTTGGTTAGCAGTAAAGGCTAAGACGGAGTATGAACACAAAATGACTATAAGACGGCCAAAATGAGCGATTATGAGATGCAAGACAACACAAATCCTATCCACTCAAAGATTGAAGTGAATTCTCCTTGGTGTTTTCTATCTTTCTTTTTTTAAATGCCTCGTAAATACCTGTGCAAAAAGAGCAGCCTTATTGAACATGTCCTTAACCTGCCTGTAATTTTCTTACTTGATATCAAGTTGTTTCACCATTTTATGTAAATGTTCTGAAAATGTTGCAAAAATTTCAAACGGTTTAAAATGGGTTAATTTCCTCCAACTTTTTTATTTATTTTTTTGTAATTGGCCATATGTGAGGTAATTTTACACTTGTTTCTTTTTGTGAGGCTGAAAATAGTCTCCTTGCCAATGGTGATGATTATTTTATTTAGTTCATATTGCACTGCAACTTTTGGTTTGAAGGCAAATTTATAAATATAAAGATGCCTGTCAAAATTTCTGCAGGTTTTATTCTTCACTTTTCATAGTGTAAGGGGGGAGTTGTCTTATCTTTATTGCACAACAGAACAACAAAAATACTTTTTAACATCAACATATTTCACATTCTCTTTTCTTATAAAGTAAGGTAACATAGTTAATTTCATATTTGAATAAGGAGGAATGTAATTTTTCACTTATTCACAGAAGTTTGAAGTTTCAAATTTTAAACAAAAAAGATGTGATAGTTATCGTGATAATTATCGATAGACTGATTTTTTTATTTATTGTGAAAACAATTTGTGTCATATCGCCCAGCTCTACATGAAATATATATATACAAATAAAGATAGAAAAGATAAGATAAGTTTTTATTAAGCCATTAAAAGTAATAATAAATGCATGGAAGACATTTTACGATGGGGTGGAATTCCAAGCAGTAGCTCAGTGAACATATGTGCGCACACACGTACACACACAACTTAACAACCCAAAATTATATTACGTACACTCAGAAAACTCAAGAACTCTGTGACAAACGAGGGTTGATAGCACACGAATCACCACCTGCTGGAAAAGGGGCTTTTAGTCACTCCCCCATTTCAGCTCTGGCATTCACCTGGAGCGTGCCATTTTTGAGTCGGGCTGCCATTGTGCTTACCTGTGTGAGCGGGTGGCCGCTACCCCACACAAGCTTGCTCTCTGTCGTCCGCGTAAGGCTTGCTAAACTCGGTTCAGACATCACAGAGACGCAGGTTCCTGCTTGCAAATGAGAGGCCAGCCAATAGGAAAACGACTTAACCACGACAATTGAAAAAAGATACTGGATACAGGAAGTGTATTTATATTTTAATCTTATATTTCGTAACTTAGACGCTTTTTCGTATCTTGGAACAATATTCGTATTCATATACTGAATGTTTCATATATCTAGAAGTATTCCTAAGTAAAGGTACCACTGTATACCCAAATACTGTATATCTGCAGTAATAAATTCCATAGTGTTTAACTCAAACTTGACCCATCGACAAAAAAGCCATAACAATCAAAAACCACTACCTACAGGAAAGATCTCTCTCAGATTTATCTGAGAACTTTTGGTCACACTAAGCGCTAACATATTTTATTTTGTTTACCTTGAACAATGAGCTGGACTTTAGTCGATTTTGGTATCTTATTTGTGGCGATGGAGCATGCATAGGGCCCCTCATCATGCACATCAACATTTTGGATCTCAATACTGTATTCTGTGACTGCTGTATTGTACAACAGAGAAACCCGAGGGTCCAGAGACCATTTCTCATTCCCTGCATAAAGAATAGTGGTCCGATTGAGCCATGCCACTCTTGACACTTTACTGTCCACACTGCATCTGTAAAAAAAAAAAAGAAAGACAAAGAATTAATACACATGATACCCATAGAAAATAAATCCCAAATATTAGCATTCCTAAATAAAATTGTGAATTTTATCGTTAATTTATGAATGATATATTTTCCGTCTAATTTAAATGAGTATATCTAATTTAAGTTTTGAATTTCAAAAGTCTTGATTGAAAACTATAGTACATGGTAAGCATCTTGCAAGCGCTAGTAGTGTTGTTTTTCATTTAGCCACTTTCTACCAAGACAGAAAAGCCTCAGCCTAATGCATTAAAGTAATTCATTGTTTTATGTTACAGATATTTTGTGTTCAAGCATTTAAATTCCTTAATTTTTATATTGGGCGTGTGATTCAAAGTATAATTTTTTGTGTGTCTCTCTCTGACATAGCACACTTGCTGCTTTTGCTTGCAGAGTAATACCCGTGTGCGGTCGATTGGTCGCCGGTCTTTTGGTCACCGGTCTTTTGGTCGCGGTCTTTAGGTCGCCCGGAAGTTTGGTCGTCGTCTTTTGGGTCGCCGGTCTTTTTTGTCGCCGGTCTTTGGTCGCCTGATCGGCTACTGCCATCTACTGTCAATTTATTAAATAGCAGATGGTGTTTTTATTGAAGCAGTCCAATGAACCTTCATTCTCTCTGGGAGATCTTGCAATGTTGAAATACTTTAGATTAGATGGTCATTTTATCAAACAAATACAAGTATTAGTATATACTTTTAGTTAGACAGTATTTAGATCGTTTCAACAGTATTTAGACTCTAAATACTGTTGAAACGATCTAAATACTGTTGAAACGATCTAAATACCGTTGAAACGATCTAAATATCTGATATCAAAATATCAATAAGAGCACTCATTTAACACATCAATAAGAGCACTCATTTAACACATCAGCTGCTGCCATTGACTGTCATAGGCGTCCAATGAACCTTCATTCTCTCTGGGAGAACTTGCAATGTTGAAATACTTTAGATTAGATGGTCATTTTTATCAAACATCAAAATATCAATAAGGCGTCCATCGACTGTCATTTTAGCTCCAGTATTTGTATTTCATCACTAAGTGCTGATTTTACCGCATTTTAGTGCATTTTTGGCACTTTTGCGAATTGGTCGCATATCGTCGCATTTGGTCGCGCCGACGTTTATCGCTGTCTTTCCCCCGGGAAAATCACCCCCAGAGCCCGGTAGTCATGTCTGATAAGCTCCGGTATTTGTATTTCATCAATAAGTGCGTATTTTACCCCGTTTTAGTGAAATGTAGGGCCTTTCGCAAATGGTCGTCGCATTTGGTCGCGCCGAGGTTTATAGCTGTCTTTCCCCCGGGAAAATCACCCCAAATTAATGTCTTAAAAGCTCCAGTATTTGTATTTAATCATTAAATGCTGTTTTAAAAACTATTACTCCCCTTTTGGAACACTTTTCTGGGCATTCTTAACAATTTTTTCTACCTTAAGAGAGATTCTCCCATTCATTCTCCCAGAGAGAATGAAGGTTCATTGGACGCCTATGACAGTCAATGGCAGCAGCCGATGTGTTAAATGAGTGCTCTTATTGATATTTTGATGTTTGATAAAAATGACCATCTAATCTAAAGTATTTCAACATTGCAAGTTCTCCCAGAGAGAATGAAGGTTCATTGGACGCCTATGACACTCAATGGCAGCAGCCAATGTGTTAAATGAGTGCTCTTATTGATGTGTTAAATGAGTGCTCTTAATGATATTTTGATATAGATATCTAGATTGTTTCAACGGTATTTAGATCGTTTCAACAGTATTTAGATCGTTTCAACAGTATTTAGAGTCTAAATACTGTTGAAACGATCTAAATACTGTCTAACTAAAAGTATATACTAATAATTTTATTTGTTTGATAAAATGACCATCTAATCTAAAGTATTTCAACATTGCAAGATCTCCCAGAGAGAATGAAGGTTCATTGGACTGCTTCAATAAAAACACCATCTGCTATTTAATAAATTGACAGTAGATGGCAGTAGCCGATCAGGCGACCAAAGACCGGCGACAAAAAAGATCGGCGACAAAAAAGACCGGCGACCCAAAAGACGACGACCAAACTTCCGGGCGACCTAAAGACCGCGACCAAAAGACCGGTGACCAAAAGACCGGCGACCAATCGACCGTGTACCGTAATACCAACCCATCCGACTATCGCGGATTACACACATTGCGGCTTGGATCCGCCAAATATGTATGAAATATTTATTGTGTAGAAACAATCATTTGAACATGAAATGGGGAAAAAAGGCACGTCAAAATTGGAAAGTATTTCACCTGCCCCTAATGAGCAGTGTGTACTTTCATTAGTGTGGCTCCTACTATTGAGGAAAGGGAAAACTTACGCTACCATCGCTCGCCATTTTGGAGTGAATGAATCTACCATTCGTTGCACTATAAAGAACCTGAGGAAGATGTCTTCTATCACTTTTAGTAAGACAGCAGGGAAGGTTGTTACTCTCATAATAAGACTTTCTTCTGTATAAAAGCCACTGGCAATTTGGACTGCTGAAACACAGTCTTGATACAAATATAATCACAACAAAGTCCAATACAAACTTTATTTGATTTAATATTAGGCTTAAGTAAGAAGCAATACATTTCTGTGAGGGTCTGGATTTCTTAAACGGTTCGTCCAAATTGCAATGCATATCCATTTTGTGTTTATTCCAAGGAGGCATTATTGAGCAGTGCTGTGTACGCCAACTTGAACTTCATTTAGAGCAACTCCGGAAATGAAAGGATTTGTTTAAAAAAAAGACTGGTGGTTTCGTCAGCCTTAATAATACTTACTTCCCCTATGAAAAAAAATAATGAAAATGTTAACGCGATTGTGGCCTACTATGTAATCGATTCTGAATCGATTGCCATGCTGAAGTCGCACAAGACGAATCATTTGTCAGAACTTGTAACTCGGATGATTCACAATGCACTGAATTCTTCCGGTTTACAGTGCAGTTGAATAAACATGGCAGAAGCCGTAGCAATGGTGTGAGTTTCGATCAATTTAAATTGGAAATGTGGTACTTTTCCAAAATAGTTGCTTAAAAAAATTTAAGTGACAATTTCTCTGGATTTCCGGACTTTAGGGAGGCCATGTTTTTTCTGCAGATTCAATTTTACATTGTCTTATGTCGCGGGTTCTAGAAACCTGATGCTCTATCCCGCATCTTCTAATCCATGAGGAGGGGCTCACGACCATCTTGCTGCCCTCATGTTTAGTAGCAACTATGACCACGAAGAATAGGACCCAATCGCAGGGAAGCAGGCGAGGATGAGGGAAGTAGTGCTCATACTAAAACTTTAATAACTTAGGCAAGATCTTAGAAAATAATAATAATATTAATAATAGACTTAGAAATCAAATCACAAAACCAAACCTGACTAGGGAAAACACGTTGAATCGAGGAACGAGGTAACGCAGACACATGGCAAGGAAACTAAAGCAGACGATCCGACAAATGACATTCAATTTTCAATTCAATTCAATTCAATTCAATTCAATTTATTTGGCAAAAAAAAAGCACTAGGCTAAGGGCCATGTAACAAGACACAAGAAATGTGCAACAAACGCGGTGTAGTCACTGGTTCACGGCCAAAAAGTCATCCAGAGCCCGCTTGAACTGGGCGACCGTCGGCTTCTCGACCACACCCTGCGGAAGCCGGTTCCAAGGACCGGCGATGCGCACTGAAAAAGCCGCCTTCCGCCGATTCAACCGGAACCCGCGAGGGTACAGCTTCCACGGATGACCCCTCAGACCACGATCAGGTGCGGGCGTGAAGAAGAGGTCGCGGGACACGCTGTAGATGCCGTGGAGGATGTTGTAGGCCAGTATTAGGTCCCCTCGCAGACGCCTAGCCTCAAGGGTCGGCAGGTTGAGTCGCTGGCATCTTTCCTCGTAGGACAATAGCCTGAGGCCGCGGACCATCCTCGTTGCAAGCCTCTGGACCCGCTCCAGATGCTGGATGTCCTTGGCGAGGTACGGTGATGCGGCTTGGATCCCATACTCGAGAATGGGCCTCACCAGGGAAACATACAACGGAAGGAAGATGTCTGCTGTGATGACGGCAAAGGACCGGAACATTAGGAACAGAACTCCGCGAGCTTTGTTGGCTGCTTGGATGCATTGGGCCGTTGGTTTGAACGTGTCGTCGACAATGATGCCCAGATCTTTGCACCGTTGAGTTCGTTCCAGTTCCAGGCGTCCCGGTTCAAAGTCAAGAGGTGAATCAGGAGGAGCCCCAATAGCCAGATGACTGCATTTCGTGATATTGAGCCGCAGGTCCCACAGGTTCGACCAACTCCACACATGATGAAGGCACCTACGCAGGTCCTCGTAGTCGCTCCGGGGAGCAACGAGCTTCACATCATCGGCGAAGAGGAGAACCCGCTGGGAGATGTGCTCTGGCAGGTCGTTTACAAACACCACGAACAGCAGTGGTCCAAGAACGGAGCCTTGGGGGACACCGCTGGGGGCGTTGTGAGTCTCTGAAAGTATGCCATTGACTTGTACTTGAAAGGTGCGGCCAGCCAAAAACGCATCAATCCACCTCACGACCGCTGGGTGAATCGCATACGCTTCCAACTTGCGGAGTAGCAAGCGATGGTTGACCGAGTCAAACGCCTTGGCGAAGTCCAGGAAGACCAGGTCGGCAATTTGTCGATCGTCCATTAATTGAGTGACCCATTCCTCCATCATCAGCAAGTTGGTGAGGCAGGATCTGTTGGACACGAATCCATGCTGACTATCGGAGATCGCCGCTGTGATCTGGAGATGGGCCATCATGGACGTTTTGATAATTGATTCTAACATTTTGCAGATTACTGAAGTGAGGGAGACCGGTCGGTAATTCAACGGGTCCTCTCGGTCTCCTTTCTTGTAGATAGGGCAGATGACGGCCCGTCTCCAGTCTTCGGGGACTTCACCTGATTGCAAGGACAGTGTGAAGAGATATGCGAGGGGAAGTGCTATGGTCGGAGCGAGTGCCTGGAGGACCCTCGGGTGAATACCATCCGGACCATGGCTTTTAGTGGCGTCCAGACACATCAAGGCTCGGTAGACTTCAGGAGGTGTAATGGCAACTGCAGGCATTGGGGGAACATCCCGAGCAAATGGGGGTGCTGGTCGCCCATCATCGGCTTTGTAAATGCCTGCGAACACCCTAGCAAAAAGAGAGCTTTGCCCCTCTGCATCCGTGACACCGACTCCATCAGCATCCCTGAGTTTAACCACTTGATTGTGCAGACGTTTGTTGGCTTGAACATGGGCGAAGAAGCGCTTGGGGTTTGCACGAGATGACTGCGCCAACCTCAGCTCATACTTGCTCCGCTCTTGCCTTTCAGTGAACACTGCCCTATTTCGTTGCTGCTTATAGGCCTCATATGCAGCTGCCGTGCCTCGTTCCTGGAATTCGCGCCAAGCAACGTCTCTGAGAGTCCGTTCCCGCTTCACCTTTTGCGTCGCCCAGGGTTTGTGCTTCTGGTGCCGTGGCATCGACAATGGTACTGAGCGCTCAGTCACCCGGAGTATGGATTGTTTGAACAATGCCCACAGCTCGCCGACTGAAGTGATCTCCATGAAGGAAGCCCAGTCAACAGCCTCGGAAGCCTCCTCCAGTGCGTGATGATTCAGGGTAGCAAACCTTCTCTTCGGAAGCATCACGCTCTGTAAGGCCGGAATTGTTGCGTGCCAGTTGAACTTGAGCACCGCATGGTCAGACATGGAGAGCGGCGGGAGGATGATGAGAGACGATACCGACGACGGGTAGCACGTGAGTACCAGGTCCAGAAGAGACGGGCGTTGGTTACTGCGGAAGCGTGTCGGAGCTGCAACATGCTGTGTTAAAAAGCAGTTATCAACTGTGTCGAGGAGTGCCTGGTCGAACCGGTCGGCTGATGAGCAGACGACATCGCTCCAGTCTATTGATGGTGCGTTGAAGTCGCCAACAATAAGGCAGTCCTGGTGTGATGAGACCGAGCGAATTGCACTGATTACGTGGTTGTCGTCTTCGGCGGTAGCTTGCGGAGATCGGTAGACTCCCAAGATAGGCAGACAGACTCCGCCCACAGTTACATTGCATCGCACAACCTCAAAGAAGTCGGTCTGTTGAGCAGCGGGAGGGAGAGGACAAAGGAAGGGCTTTAGTTCGCCCTTAGCATAGATGATAACTCCACCACCACGTCTGTCTCGCCTGTCGCACCGGAAGGGGATGTAGCCCATCAGGTTTATCTCAGCGTCGTGCACTTCAGAGCTTAGCCAAGTTTCAGTAATGACGATCAAATCAGGCTTGAGTCCTGATACAATACTGAAGAGGTCACTGAACTTGGCGATCAAACTGCACGCGTTGGTGTAGATGATGACTAGGGGTGGACCACCGCCATCCCTTGTTCCCTCACCGTCACCCAGTTGTTTTGAGTCTCTGTGGTCACCTTCAGTGGCGGGTGGATGTAGCTTGTCAGGGCTAGTTGGCCGTTGCGGATGCACAGACCTCTTTCGCCCTTCTGCCGCCTCGCTGCCAGCTCTGCTACAAGGTTGCGCCAACGAATCCTCTCCCTCAAAGAGTACTCCTTCCGAAAATCCAGTTCGAGATCAGGCCATTGGATTTTCTTGGCGCTTGTTAAGAAGGTCTCGACTTCAGATGGAGTGCCAAGAGTCATCTTTAATGGACGGGGGCGCGCGTCAGCAGAGGATGGTGGCTCGCGTCCAAGCCTCACCGATCTTCCGAGTGAGAGAGATGCCCCGGGTGCCAGTGTCTCCAGGACCGACTTGATACAATATATGGCCAACTCGCGATCTTTCATCGCGCTGCCCACAGCTGGGAGTTCGGGCGACTCGGGAACACCATAGATTATCACACTCCTCTCGCGTTCCGACACTGCCTCTTTACTGGATCTCACGAAAGCAGTTGAATTTGCAGGGGCTTGAGTTTCAGGCTCACAGCTTTGCCTACCGATGACATCACTGCCACCTGCGGTGTCTAGGCAGGCTGACACGTAGTCATCGTCATGATCTGGCGCCTCGCCAGCGCTAAACTCCGCGGCTGAAGATTGCTTCGGAGCCTGTTTGGTCTTTTTTGCCTTCCTTTTCTTTATTGGACTATGGCAATTTGCTGTCTGTTCCGCACCCGTGCAGGGGGCAACAGGCAGACTCTGCGTCGTGGCTATACAAACAGAGCTCGCGTTTGATATCTCATCCAGCCTGATGTGTATCTCTGAGATAGCTTGCTGCAGCTGGTCATACTTTTTCTGGAGATCTACAAAGCGATCCTCCCAGGGACTGCACTTACATGAGCAGGTAGGTGCAGCAGATGAACTTGGAGGTCTGTTCATTTTAGATCTTGTAGTCGCGGGCATTTGGAAGTTGAAAGGTCCGTTACGTAGGAGCGGAAAACTTTTGCTAACAAGCTAATGCTACCAAGCTCATGCACGCACAATCAACTCTAAAGCTGATTGTTGATCAGCAACTCTTGACACATCTCCTCCGAAGTTCCTGGAGCTGGCTGACATAATACAGAGTAGGGTTTAAATAGAAAAAACAGGAACTAATTCTAAATGACGCGCAACAGCAAGGCAGGAGGGACAAACAAGAGTAGGGAAATGAACATCAGAACACAGGGAGAAAGCAATGGAAAAAACAATAACAACCTATTCCTAACAATGTCTAAGAACAGTTGTGTACTAGTGAAGTGATAGTGAACTATTCTTACTTAGTTAAAATTTGCTAAAATTGTTTGTTAAAATATAATCATTCACAGTCCAAAACATTTTAGAAATGTTGATATGACTCTGGAAAGTGGGTAGCTATATAAACTGAGGATCTGTTGAAATCAACTCTGTGGGTGTCAATTTAACATTATTCATTTTGCTGTGTGGATTTTCTTCTGGTTTTTCTCCTGTTATCTTTCTTTTTACAAATTCGAGAAGTCATTCTCAACTATTCGACAAGGTAAACAATGAAATATCGATAACATAAATTCCTTACTATAACCGTCATAGACACTATACAGGGTAATGGCGGCCAAAGGTGGCATAATGGGCGTTGCATACATATCAATGAACCGGGACTCACACATTCACACGCACTTCAAAAGTAGATAAACATTACATTCTCTCTCACACGCTAAACAGTGTATATTGCAAACCAAAAACTCAACAGGCCTCTACAACAAGCAGCATACCTGGAAACAGGGAGAAATAATCACGATAGTGATTCGTTGTTGGTTCCTCAATCCAACTTTACTGATATGAGGAAGATCTCCCGCGCTGGTCAAGGTATGTGCATCAAGGCATCAACAATCGAATACCGATATACATCCAGTCAAAACTAGCGGCGACATTTTGAATATGTGATCGTTAACGGGGTGTAAATTAAAAATGTAAATTGTTAAACCAATCCTTTTTTCTTATCTGAACATTTTAACATGTCACACTCGCAATCAGATAAAAATACTTTTTTTTCCCCAAAATGCACTTTAGAATTGGTTATCCAAAGTACTTCCAGCGTTGTTTAATTCTAATTAATAAAAATAGTTAATCATTTACTGCGTTCATTAATGCAATTGTTTAAACCTTTATTAGCTATATCTACCATAATGCTTAGCCACAAAATAGCAATGGTTCACTAGCAATGTCCTCCATGGTTGATTCATTCATTCATTTTCTGAACCACATTATCCTAACTGGGGTCACAAGGGGTGCTGGAGCCTACCCAACTGACTTCGGGCCAGAGGCGGGGGACACCCTGAATTGGTGGCCAACCGATCGCAGGGCACAAGGAGAAGGACAATCATTCACTCTCACACCCATACCTAGGGGCAATTTAGAGTGGCCAATCAGCCTACCATGCATGTTTTTGGAATGTGGGAGGAAACCGGAGTACCCGGAGAAAACTCACGCAGGCGAACGTGCAAACTCCACACAGGTGGACCGACCTGGATTTGAACACAGGACACCAGAGCTGTAAGGCTGACGTGCTAACCAATCAAGCCGCCGGGCCGCCTCCATGGTTGATATTTTTGTAAACACTTCCACTTCAGAATTGTCTATAGAAAGTATTGTCAATGTTCCACTTTTATGATGAGTTCTAATACAAATTCATAAAAAAACACAGTTAATTAATTACTCTGTTTATTGAAAGCAAAATAATCAAAATGTCTAGTGGTGTCTCCATACATTTGTGACTAATTTCTTCAAACCGAAACTGGGGTATTACAGTAACTTAAAGTTGAGGGGATATATGAAGAGCTCAAATTGAAATCCTCTTGTTCTATAGCTTATTACAAATTTATATTATAATTATATTAAAAACACCTGGCATTTTGACTGTGGTGTTTAGATATCTTCAAACTGAATGTACAGTGAATCTTTTTTTCTTTTTTTTCACACAATGCTACATAACAATAAATCCTTAACAGGTATTCCATATCAGACAGTGGCAAAAATGAATTGCTGTCACAGGACATAGCAAATTATAGATAAAATATTTTTTCCAATATTGTGGTTAGAGTAACAGAATAGCCATGGGGAATCAGGACGTCACATTTATCAAAAAACTGTTTCCATTACTTATAACACTCCTTTTGAATTAAAAAAAAGTGTTTGACATGCGCGTAAACACAAACACGCACACACGCACGCACGCACACACACGCGCACACACACGCACGCACACACGCGCGCACACACACGCAAGCACACACGCGCGCACACACACGCAAGCACACAAACACAAACACGAACACGAATACGAACACAAACAAACACATATGAAGACCATCCGCGCTGACGCTAATGTGTGCGTCTCAGCTCACTGCATCCACACTAAGCCATCAACCAATTGATCAATAACATTCAAGGGCAATGAACAAGAGCGGAGGGTCGGGGGTTCTCTAATCATCGAGTTTTGCCCGTTGTGCCCGAAGTTTCCAGGTGAACGTAACGCTAACATTAATTTCAAACACATATGGTAAATTTGTTTACGTTATATATGTCATTTATTACTCTAAACGAGTACGGATTGCTGTCATAGCTAGCACATTCTGTGGCAGCATATCCACGATGCAGGCGATCATTATAACGATTTGGATAATAGCTTCGAGTCGCTTACTTTAACACGGCGTTGTCCCCTTGTCGCACTGTAATGCTGTTCTTAAAAACAGAATCATCGCTTCTGATCGGAACTCCAGCAGGCACAAATAATAACAATTTAAGTGCGAGGACGACGAGGCATTTCCCATTCACCTTCAAATAGTCACAAATCCCCATGTTTTTCTTGTCACTGCAACTTCCAGGGTAACTTAAATTATCTGCTTACTCCTTTTGGGGTGTTTGGACAGCGCAAATTCCACTCCGCATACAAGGAGGAAGATGCCTGCTAGAATTGGCGTCAGAGCTATTCTCTCTCTCCAAGTAAACGGGGTTGTTATGAAAAACCGCGAGTAGGCGAAGAGGAGGAGCTCGTCGGTGCAGATTCATTCGTTCATTTTCTGCTTTATCCTCACAAGGGTCGCGGGGGGTGCTGGAGCCTAACCCAGCTGAATTTGGGCCGCAGACGGTGGACTCCCTGAATCGGTGGTCAGCCGATCGCAGGGCACGAGGAGACGTACAACCATTCACACTCATAGCTAGGGGCAATTTAGAGTGTCCAACTAGCCTACCATGCATGTTTTTGGAATGTGGGAGGAAACCCGGGGGAGAGGATGCAAACTCCACACATTAGGATCGACCTGGATTTGAATCTAGGACCCTAGAACTGCGACCCGCTAACCACTCATCTGCCGAGCCGCCCAGAAAACAGAAGCTTTACCCTAGAAATGAACTCCACCGTGTTAGCTTCAAATTGGGATCAGCATCAAATGGATGGATGCATTCACAAAGATGCATCTGCAAAGGATAGCATCACTATGCGACTCTTTTTACCTGCCTGCGTGACAGTGTTGTCATTCAAGAAAACACTTCATTTCGTAAAGCTTCGTAAACTACTCTCCTCTGTAGCTTCTTATTTTTTGCTAAGAATTATTGCTCCCCACCTCCTTCTCTATCTAAAAAGCACTCCAGACACGCCTTACAAACCCTTTTCTTGCATTTTTTTAAATTATCATGTAGCACCTGAAGGTGTATGGTAGGTTACCTGCATCCATGGCGCTCACAACAATTTTTATCTGAATCAATTAAACCATTGCTTCTCAAAAGTACACCACAGTTTAAACAGGGGTCGGCAAAAAATAATTGGTTGAAAATTATTGCAATACATTTCCATAAATATATTTTAGTTGAGCTTTTGCGATATAAATATATTTATTTTTATACTGAAAAATTGTCATTTATTGGTCGCCGAACCAAAATTATTTGCAGTAATTTTCCTCAGCCATTCTCCGTAGCATGCGAGAAATTTGCAAATGCATGCGCGCAGAAAGACACGCAAGTCATGGACCTGCATGCCTACACGTACATTGCGACCATTTCTCCTTGTTTGTAACTTCATATAACTTTCACGGTCAAATCCTGTGAGTGTGTGCAGTCCACGCACACGCCAGCATGCGACATCTGCGTGATTGCAAAGCGGCTAATTATCGTGAGTCATGATTGTGAGTTTGTCTCACGTATCATTTCATCAAATGCTGTTTCGGAAGATCCCCCAAAGTTTTTTTTCTTTTATGAGCGAATTGATTTTATCTTGTAAATCCACAAATGCAAATCCAAAAAACACAATTTTCTTCTTGACTTGCGATGGAAACTTTGGAACTACAACCCTGAGCCCTTGGAGGCAGTATAGGAATCAGTTAATGGTTAGTGGGCAGACTATGGCTATTAGAATCTGATGTCGATTTTCAATTTTTTTACAGATTGTCAATGACGCAAAAGTGCTAAAAATGCAGTTTATCGCAAAAGAAGACTTTTTTTTTTAAGTTAGCGAGTTAAAGACCAATTTTCTTTTGTAAACCTGGAAAATATTTAATAGCGGGAGTTGAAATTTTCGGTACAAAAATTATTTTTTTCCAGCCCCTGCCCTCAGATCTTCATGGAGCCCCATAGAAATCGCCAATAAAGAAGTAGGCTTAGGTGTTGTAAAATTTGTTGTATAATTTTACTCCACTACATATATATTTTTTTTATTATTAAAATTGTGTTTTAAAATGTCCATACAGGGCGGCCCGGCGGTTGAGTGGTTAGCGTGTCGGCCTCACAGTGGTTCAGAAAATGAGATGAGATGAGAATTTCCATACATAATGTGTTGAGGTAGAACTTTTGCACCTCTTTGCGGATAAGACCGTTGACCTGTGAAGATGCAAAGATGACAACTCGAGCTTTCTTTGTTAACCTTTGCAAAGGGAGCCATCCAGCCGTCAGACCTCTGGGCCTCCGTGCTCCATGTTGAAACATCTGCCCTCTCTGCCGTTTGCAGGCTTTTTATTGAGCACACAAACATCACGTCTTCAGTTACAGTTGAACAGTTAATGTCAGATAGGGAGTTGTTTCAGTTAAAAGTTGTCAGGCAGTTGATCAGTTCATAAGGAGTTCTTTCGGCAGTCCAGCTTCAACCATCTCATATTCTCTACCCTGCAGTTGTCTGGTTCCGCCCATTTCTTCCACAGCAGCTTTACTCTTCAACCATGCCTTGGTCGTGTCCATAGCTGGCTCGTATACAGATGATCATTTAAGCAGGTTATAATATTCATTTAATTTCTGAACCGCTTATCCTAATTAGGGTCACAGGGGGTGCTGGAGCCTATCCCAGCTGACCCGGGCCAGAGGCGACGGACACCATGAATTGGTGGCCAGCCGATCGCTAAAATATCAAAGACAATTATTCTCACAATTGTGCATCGAATGTCACATTCAGAATGTTAACTGCTGAAAAGTCATTGCGGACAACAGAATGATTCTGTTGTCCGCAATGACTTTTCAGCAGTTGATTAAGCCAAATGGGTGGGGCTGTGGAACACACTTGCAACGCATTGGTGCTCCCAGTTTATAACGACAATGGTCAAAATCAGCTGATTGTCGGATGATTGGTTCTGTTTACCACTTTGTGTGCCCGACATTTCTTCCAAGCCCTCCTGCTTTGATATGGTTGTATTTCTCCTTGTGATTGTTTTGGTACTTTGCATTTCTTACTTTCCTTGCCGACTCGGTTGTGCTGGTTTTATGTTTTACCTTATTATTCCGCATATATAGTGTGACACATTAGTTTGTACTTTCCTGGCCATGAATGTCCTTTCTTTAGTTCACTCGCAAACTCGGTCGTGTTACTTTTGTTGTACTTTGTTTTACTCATGTTTTTTACGTGCTCCCTTTGTTAGATAAATATTATTGAGATTTCGATTCCCTGTGCCTGATTTTGTGTTTGGATCTAACTTTCAATGGCTTGCCATTTACGACATAGAAATTGACAGACAATAATAATTATTAATAATAATAATTAATAATGATAATAATAATAACAATAATAATATGAATAGTAATCGGACATAGGCTTTGTCATCATCATTGACTCGACAAAAGCCTAATTGTCATCATACCCAGCTGCGTATGACGAAATTGGTAGTGCTTCTCCACAAGGTGCGCTTTCCCGGCAAAAGGCCCAATAATATGAATACTAATAATAATAATAATAATAATTGTACGCTGCTTTTTTTCTTGGTCAAAGTAGTATAATGATGCAAGAGTAGAAAAATCTTGAAATGTGCTGTAAAATTTAAAAACAACATGTGAGCATGATGAATTGGATACAAAACAGAGATATTTCCAGTGCTGGAAAACTGCCCACAGGATTCAGAGTTCACTGTCCACTAATTCCTCATGTCAGATGGAATAGAAAAAAAGTGTAGTGGCAACTGTGCAGAATGGCTAATCAATACTATACGTATTTATGTCTAGTCTGGAGAAAGAAATACTAGTTTGCAAGCACAACACGGCTTCTTCCATCAGCAAATCGCTGTGATTTTCTTTCCACAGAAAAAAATGCCTTCAAACAGTTTCCAACCACTTTTACACAACCATTGCACTGGGATCACTTCATTCTATGCAAAAATTTAAGAACATTACTATTAGTCTTTTTTCGTCAATCATTTCTAATTTATGCTACAGTAAATGTGAGACCTAATGGGTAATATAGAAAGACAGAAAAGCCATGCATTGAGTGATCAACACCGCCCAGAAGATCATTGGCTGCTCTCTGCCCTCACTGGATGACATTGCCAGCCCTCGCTAACTCAGCAGAACATTGTTAGGGACCCATACCACCCTGGTCACAACCTGTTCCAGCTGCTGCCCTCTGGCAGACGCTAAAGGTCTCGCAAAGCACAGACAAATAGACTTAGGGACAGTTTTTTTCCCACAGGCATCAGGACTCTGAACTTGCGTTAGCACGACACACAATCCCTCTGTGCAATAACTTCGGGGTGTGCAATAACAATGTGCAATATCTTAGATTGTGCAATATTTTAGAATTTACCTTGCCAGGATGTGACTTTTTATAGGTGACTTGGCTGAGGCGGACATATTCTTTAAATAACTGGATTGCTTCTTACCTCAACTTTCCTGACAATGGTTTGTCCCACGTGTCTCGGGTTGTGCTGTTTCCAGCCTCTTGGAAAGCTCTCCTATCTTATCCAGTTCTTCCAAGTCATTATGGGAGGTAAACACATCATCAACATAAAAATCTTCCTCCAGGCTTCTACATTTCTCTTTTAGGTGAGTAAACATGGGCAGCTTTGCAGTCTCTCTCATGGCCATCTGTGCAATGCATCCTGCTGGCCCTTCGCCAATGTTGACTCTGGTGATGTAATGATCTTCAAGTTCACTGTCTTCATTGTCTCTCCAAAGAAATCTGTGTAGGTGCATTTCTGGTTCTTCCAACCACACTGATTTGTACAAATTCTTGATGTCTCAGAGTGCTGCATAGAGTCCTCTTCTGAATCTGAGTAGCACTGCTTGAATTGGATTGAGGACGTCTGGTCCTTTCAGTAGGCTATCGTTCATGCTAAGTCCCTTGAACTTCTGGCTACTGTTCCAGATGGGCGCACGGGTGTAGTGACGGAGTGGGGTTTGGCGCTACCAAATGGCTAATGTACCATACTGGCCCCTTCCAGTTGGTTATCGTTTCTTTGGCGAGTTTCCTTGCTGCTCCTCTCGCCACCATTTCATGGACTAGAGCTGCGTATGCCACTTTCCACTTTGGTTCTTTCTTGAGTTGTTTTTCTGTTCTCAGAAAGGTGGCTTCTACTCTGCTTGTGTTGTTGGGTAGAAAAAAAGGATCTTCAATCCATGGGTATTTTGTATCCGTGTGGTTTGCTGATGTGATCATCAGTGTGGACATAGCGTTCCATGGTGATGCCCAAATGATGCTCAAAGATCTCTGTATTTGTTGGGGACACAGGGACTGCCTGGGTTATTCCACAAGCCAAGTCTGCATCTTTTACTACGAAAGCCAGCTAATTTTTCCTGTACCTGATCCAGAGGTTGGACTGCACTATTTGCTCTACTTCGGTCATCTTGGCGTCGCAATCCTCTATGGTCTTCGCTAAATCCTCCTCTTGCTGCTTATCTAATGTCATCTTGCCATCTTTATTGTTACCTCCCAGTTTAGCTCGAAGGCCGAGTTCATAGTTGCTATTGGTGATATCTACTTCTCGTGCCAATGAACTGACTGCTTTTTACTCCTGTTGTAACACTTTTAGGTCTTTAGCCTTTTTACCTAGGTAGTTGGCCTGATTGATGAAGGCACTCTTTAACGAGGCCCTTTCTTGCTTCAGCAGCTCAATTGTTTTACCAGTGGCTTCTTCCGCCAAACTTGCAGTTGTTCTTTGCGATGACTGATTTGGCTTCGACTCAAGGCTTTTAATCCTTTGTCTTTGATGCCACAGTGGTTTTCAACTGTCAAGCTAGTTTGTAATTTCCTCAGTTTTTTGCCCCAACTTGAAAAAGGCCCCAGTCTTACTAATGCATGAACAACTCAAAGTCTTCCTCCATTTTTACAGTTTATTGTAGTTTAGTGTGATAGGAAGGTGATTAGGTTGAAAACCTTAAAAAGGGGGTAAAGAAAGACACACGCGACATTATCCTAAATTCAGCTACTTAGTAGACCAAAGTATTACTCTTGAGTTTAAAGTCACATCTTAAATTAACTACAGGCATGCGGTAAAATGTTTAAAGTGATAAAGTTAAAGGAAAACACAAAGAATACAACTTGTGGCTGAATGAAACAAAGTATTAATCGAGTGGAATTCAAGTAGTACTTAGTCCGTTTCCTACCAGTTGCGTATGACCGGAAACTGAAGGATGCCTTGCCAGCCTTTTGCTCTGTTTGTGATTCCTCTTTGAGCTTATATACTGTCTGTGACCACATGCAGGAAGTGTAGAAAGTTTCGCCTAATTGGTTTTTTTCTGCCCCCTGTCGGTCTGGAGGGGGGCAGGTGTGTCTTCCACTTAGTTGACTTGACAGGGCCCTACGACTGACTGTTAACCAGTCTAGAGTGTAGTCTGCCTTTTGCCCTAAGACAGCTGGGTTAGGCTCCAGCAACCCCCGCAACCCTTTCGAGGATGGGCGGTATGGAAGATGAATGAATAAAAAAATAAAATAAATTCATCATCCCTGGTCATCTCAGATTTCAATTTCACTATGGCGGATCCGGGTGTTTCCGTCTCTGATGGTTTTCTCACAGCCTCCATAGGCCTGGTCATTGCTGCTGAAACACAAATGTAAAATTTGTAAAAAGGGTCTTCTCCACCTGACCATGGACTTAGGAAAAATGTCAGACAAGGATCTTTTCCACAAGTTAATTTGTCAGTCTGAATAACGATTTGCAATCCCCCCCACCGTATGGGTTAATTTTATCAGAGGCCTGATGGCTTTTGCGCACGCGTGTGTCATCCAAGTTTGCCAATCTTGACCAGTTTCTGCAACAAGGCTTCCCCAATTTCTGCTTAGGGCTGTTGTGTACCACACATATTCTCTATAAAATCCACATGTATCCTTTGAAATGGAAGTCAAACATGCTCTGCAAAAATTATTTGTATACAGATTAAATCCATAAATTTTGTATGGCCGTTGTACCAAGGCTACCATCTCCCCTGTTGAGACATGGGATTTCCCATGACTCAAAATGGCAGCCCTCCTAAACAAGTCTTTTGTTTTTTTAAGCCCCAGTTTTGCCAAATTTCCCATTGCAGAGCAGATTATTTGTTTCTCCACGTTAAATTTCAAATGTGGAGTACTGCTGCTGCATTCTCATCAAAAATTTCATTTGGCGAAATTATTTTTCTTTCTTTTTGTTTTTGTCCTAATCTGCCATCGCCATCCCCGAAAGGCTTATTGGCGATTTCAGAAATCAATTTCAAATTCCCAAATCCTTTTCCACCTTGATATTTGATTCATAGATTATATCCTGGCGTACGGCATCACAGTGTGGTACGCTGGAAGCACGGCGGCAGACAAAAAGGCCATGCAGAAAGTGATTAACACTGCCCAGAGGATTGTCGGCTGCTCTCTGCCCTCACTGGAAGACATTGCCAGCCCTCGTTACCTCAGCAGAGCCAAGAACATCATAGGGGACCCTTACCACCCTGGTCACAATCTGTTCCAGCTGCTGCCCTCTGGCAGACGCTATAGGTCCCACAAAGCACGGACAAATAGGCTTAAGGACAGTTTTTTCCCCACATCCATCAGAAATCTAAACTCGCGGTAACATAACACACATTCCCTTCTGCGTAATATGAATAGATGTTTGGGTGGTGATCTGCCTCCTACTAGCTGACTGAAGTAAGGTAAGTGGAAGACAGTGAGAGGTAAGCGAGAGGTAAGCAACCTGTATCCACAACAGCAGAATGCCAAATTACAAGTCCGTAACTTACACTTATTTAGGTCTTTTGCCGTGTAAACGTAGCTTATGGAGAAGCACCATCAATTTCGTCACACGCAGTTTCTGCGTGTGATGACAAGTAGGCTTTTTGTGTTGTGATAATGACGACAGGGCCTATGTCCGATTATTATTATTATATCTTGGTGGCCAGCCAATCAAAAACACAAAAAGACAGACAATCATCCACGCTCACTCATAATCAGGGGAATTTAGTGTTCAACCAGTCTAGCATCCACAAATTTGGTTTGTTGAAGTAAAACTGGAGTACCCGGAGAAAACCCACGAATTCTCGAGGACACCAGGAATACTCCACACTCAGGAAGGTCTGGATCCACCCCACTTTCACTAGTAGATCCTCGGACGGCAACGTTGATGCGTTAATCACCAGTCTTTCAATTTGGGTCGTTCACCCATACATCAGAGACCCGTAAATTATCATCACAGGTGTAAACCACTATCCCCAGTGGGGCTTCTTGGTAGTTCACCCAATTTTGCTTCCCTATCAGCAATAATCATTCCAGAAGGAACTAGGTAATTCATTAATTCGCGCGTTTGCCCTGCCCCCGGATCGTGTGTGTACATGTTTTTCAACCTCGGCCCGCGGGCCATATACGGCCCGTTACAGATAACATTCATTTAGGAATAACAAGGGCATGTACTGCACCCTGCTTGACATATTTCTAAATACAAGTACGTACTACACTACAATGTGCTGCCAATTTTTTATATTTTTTATTTTATCCTTGCGTTTAAAGTAGTAGCCATTTGGACACGCAATGTAATTTATCAAAGCTGGGGATTGATGTCTGACACTGAGAAAAAAACAACACTAGAAGACTTGTGTGAAATTCTAAGTGCCTTGGACAGACTAGTGGACTAGAGGGCTTAGAGAACAATACCTGAAAATGCCATGGAACACACTTTTAATTCTAGTTTAATTTTAAATAATTTCCCATTATTTTAGGAAATATATATTCAAAATGATTTGCTGAGAACCTTAATTCAAAGATTAATCTCAACGTTTTCTATGCTGGTGTAAATTTTCTGGAGTAGGATTTCTGGATTTACAATTTCTTTACAGTAGTACTTACTGTTACTACTACTTTATTTTCTCTATTTCTTCTGTCACGTACTGTTCTGCGTGATCGCCAAATGGCTACTACTTTAAACGCAAGGATAAAATAAAAATATAAAAAATTGGCAGCACATTGTAGTGTAGTACGTACTTGTATTAAGAAATATGTCCAGCGGGGGGCAGTACATGCCCTGGTTATTCCTAAATGAATGTTATCTGTAACGGGCCGTATATGGCCCACAGGCTGAGGTTGAAAAACATGTACACTCATGATCCGGGGGCGGGGCGAGCGTTTCGGCGAAACGTCGGCTCAGCGAACTGTCCGTCGGCCAAACGTCCGTCGGTGAAACGTCTTTCGGCAAATCGTCCGGTCACGTGTCTCCCTTAATTGGATCAGTCTTCAACTGTCAAGAATCCAGGCACTCCGTCGAAAATGCAGCCCGCAAAGGGTTTTAGACGCCGTGCGCACGGTCTTTCCCAGATGTCAACCAGCAACGCCCGGATTCCTTTCGGTATGTTGACTCCCAAGCTTCAAAGGACCAAAATGATAGGTATATTAATAGTTATACTTTAATAAAAGGAAAGACAACGGAGCACATAATCCAGCGTTATCTTGCAAGTGAGAATCAATCCTGACTCGTCCTCGTCAGAGATCATTCTCAAGAAACGAATTCTCTCCTGGCCATTTAGTACATTAGAATAAAAACAATTAAGGTTATTGTTGGATTTATTATGGAATGTTTCTATATGTGTTGTAAGCATTTTTAATAAGTAATAAGGCTATAAATTAATTCATGGGACCATGGACACTTTTCCTCCCCATCGTCTCCTCAAGGCCACACAGCTCGAGGACACATTGTTTCGAGGGACGCTTTTCGGCAAAACACAACCTGTGTTTGGACGGAACTCTGGCAGCAGATGCGATAATCGCACTATTGTTTGAAAATACGGCTGCTTTGTTTACCTTATAATACTGCTTGGTTTACTTTAGAATGCTTTGTTTACCTTATAATGAAAATATTATGCAATTCCTCACAGCATTGTTTGGGTGCCAGTTCAAACTTTTATGCTTACTTCTGCAATTCTTACACATTTTTTTTTCTAACCATCTAGGTGTTATTGTACCGTCTAAGACAATTGTTGTGATTACATAACATGTTTTCCATGTGTCGCGATTAAATACAATGATTCAGTTACTGCAATTCAGAATGCCTTGTGGATTAAGACGACGTCACAAGGTACCTCCTTGCAAGTTGTAACCAGTTATGTTGAAAGATGTCTTCCAATTTTCATTAAATATTACTGGCCACCATCAGCTTTTGGATTCGAACATCCAAATTTAGTAGGAGCCTGCTCCTTGCCCACATTAGTATTAGCAACTTCGATCATGGGATATTGCTCAATAAACACATCACTCATTGGCGGCGCCCCAGGCTGGGGAGATAGCGTTTTCTCCCCATGTCCCCCACGGGCCCTCCCGACCTGGTCATATTTGTCGGAGGGGGCCCTCCTTTTTAACAACAACAACATACTTCTTCCCCACCGGGCTAGCCGTCCTCTTTTCTGTGGAATAACACAGCCTCTGTGTTTCCAGTCCCACCGTTATCTACTGATTTAACCCATGTATCATAAACCAATAATAGGTATCATTATATCCCTCCTGCTCCATTTTGTTAAGATTTCCCCCATGCTTAGCACGTATTTTATCCTGCAGTATCAATATCTTATGCATATTAAGCTGGCCAGCAAATCCATATTTATTTATCCATAAGTTTAGGTGTTTAACCCTTGTAGCGCTTTGATTTTCAACAATCCAATCTGTACACGGCAGACGCATCTTTGGATCATCGTCAATAGCCGTTTTACTGTTTGCACCACCCATTTTTTGGAGTGGATTTGTGTGCCCCCGTAGTACCTTTTTTTCTTTAACAACTACGCACACACAACCAATGTCGACCACCACATTTTTATAGACCCCACCGTGTCTACCTGCTAGTGACTAGTATCCGCAGGGTTTTAAAATCGCCATCCCCAGGATGCGAGCCTTACTTCTCAAAATAAGGCCTTCGCGTGTGATGCCCTTCACGCACTCGGAACCCGTCGACAATATGCAGCCATCACACGCGGACTCGGCAGAAATGTCGAAAGATGCTTACCAAGAGGATAGTCGTCAACCGATTAGAAAACAGGCGCTGCTGAGAAATAGTCCGGCCTGGAAAAGGGATTCTCGCCGTGCACGGTCACTCCAGATATTAAACTGCAGCGTCTGGATTCCTTATCGATGTGTTGACACCGGCTACTCGAAGGACCAAATGTTGGAATAATGATTCAAACCTTTTAAATCATTATTAGTAATATTTAATTAAAAAAGGAAAAACATCTTTCAACAAACTCTGCCTACAACTTGCAAGGAAAATGCCATGTGACGCCGTCTTAGTCCCCAGTGCATTCTGACGAGCGGAATACTCTTCGTTCCATTTAGCGGCACATAACCAAAACATTCAAAGGTAATCTGATTTAAACAATTGCATACGCAAAAACAACTGTCTCTGCATGAAGGTTATAAAAACACGGTTGAGGTGTATCCAGTACTCAGTCCTCGGAGCAAGAACTCAGTGTATTGTTTTATGTCTCTGTGTACTTGTATCTCTCGCTGATCCCAGCTGTCCTGGAGAGCGACCTTGGCGTAAGCGTTTGTCTTCGTTGAAAGCGATCAACACATATATATAGTTACACATTTAGGATGAGCAAATATATTGATTAATATAGTAAGCATGTATATTATAAGGCTTTATATTCATTGCAAACACATTTATAATAATGATTATTCCATCAATTACTAATAATGATTTAAGGGTATTAATCATTATTCCAACATTTGGTCCTTCGAGTAGCCGGGGTCAACACACCGATAAGGAATCCAGACGCTGCGGTTCAATATCTGGAGTGACCGTGCATGGCGAGAATCCCTTTTCCAGGCTGGATTATTTCTCAGCAGCGCCTGGATTCTGGTCGGTTGAAGACTATCCATTTTTTGGAAGCATCTATCGACATTTCTGGTGAGTTCCGTGTGTGATGTCTGCATATTGTTGACGGGTTCCAAATGCGCGAAGGGCATCACACGCGATGGCCTTATTTTGAGAAATAAGGCTCGCGTCCTGGGGATGGCGATTTTTAAAACCCTGGGCATACTAGTCTCTACCAGGTAAAGAGTCAGAGCACAAGTCTATAAAACTTAGGGCAGTTCGGGGTGTCCTGTACTGTGGTCCGGAAAAGTACAAATATAACTCCGACGGTATATCAGGCTAGGGTATACATTTGTGTTACGTGTGTGTTAGGGCAGTTCGGGGTGTCCTGTACTGTGAAAAGTACAAATATAACTCTGACGGTATATCAGGCTAGGGTATACATTTGTGTTACGTGTGTTACGTGTGTGTTAGGGCAGTTCGGGGTGTCCTGTACTGTGAAAAGTACAAATATAGCTCTGACGGAATATCAGGCTAGGGTATACATTTGTGTTACGTGTGTTGCGTGTGTAGTTCCGATAATAAAAGGCGGAAAAGAAAGTTAACTAACTGATAACTGAGTGCACGCGAACTCCCTTCAAAATGGGCAGCTCGAATATCAAAGCGGCTAGGGATGACGTTCCGAAACAGCGTCTGCCGTGTAAAGATTGGAAATTTGTTGCAAATCAAAGCGCTACAAGAGTTAAACACCTAAATTTATGGATAAACAAATATGGGTTTGCTGGCCAGCTTAAATATGCATGAAATATTAAAACCTGCAGGATAAAATATGCACTAAGCATAGAAGTAATCTATATATAATATGTGAAGGGAGATACAAGTGAGGCGGCTTGTTCCACAGAAAGAAGGGTGATAAAACGGGTCCGTTGTGTGAAAAAATAAAAAATGAAAGATAGCGCGGCCTCCTCGGCTGACGGGGAGAGAATAGGAATGTTAGCCAAGGGGTTGGAAAAAAAATGAGGTTAAACAGAAATCGGGTTTTCAAAAATGCTATGTGCTGGGTTTGTGGAAAATTGGGGCATATATCGCGTGATTGCCTGGACAAAAAGGTCTCTAAAAACAAGGCAGGCCTGCTCAAAATGATTTGAATGAGGATTTTGAACATGAGGATGTTGAGCTAAATATAATGGAAACACTGGCATTTGATTTGGTTAAACCAGAGATCACATTCTTTGTGAATGGAATTCAATTGGAATTTTTGTGTGATGCTGAAAGTTGTAAAACGGCAATTAAAATGGTTATTTCCAAAAGCTAGACGTACTTTGTTAATAGTACCTAAATGTACTGTCAATTTAATGGAATGAAATGGCTTATTGCGGCTTATCTTGATTTTATCCTGTACCGCTAGCGGGAATGTTTTGGTTAACAGTCGAAATTAAATACAAAACGACCAATTAAATGTTTAGCGGGGTTACCAAACCTGCGTTTTTGTCATACTCTAAACTAGTCAAATAATGCGTCGGCTGCAGGGGAGCGCGGCTGTCTTTGCTGCTGATTAGAACGCGAAAAAACATGTGGACCGCGTAGCAGCTGATTTGACGGTGTTAGGCATTCAGTATGCGCGCGGACCGCACGAGAGACTAAATTTTTTTAGACCCCTTCCGTGAAGACATTACAATATCTGGTCTTGGGGATGCTGAAGCAAACTTGAGGGCAGAAATGGGTTTTGCTATGCTTGCAGCATATCGTGATTATGGGGTCTTGGCAAAATATTGTGATATAGTTGGATATCGGGAGAGGAATTAATTTAGTCTTCTCTAAAAAGCGTTGTAATTGTGCACAGGAGGCGAAACATTGTGCGCAGAAAGAAAAAGAGGTCGCTTTTTATTGTGGTAACAGAGAGCTATAGGAAATAGCTCTTATCTTAAGTTAACATAGTATGAGGTGATTTGCAAATTATGTCTTAGGTATTAAGAGTTATTTGGTTGTTAAAAAGATCAGACATGAAATTAACAATGCAGAAATGGCATGAGAAAATTCATGGCATTCGTCCAAATTATTAGGTAAATTGAACCTGGCTGGGGTAGATAAGATAATTGATTTAGGGTAGGCATAGTTTCCCTAGAAGAAACATGGTGTGTTTAAGTGCACAAAAGACATTCCCTGTTTGGCCTGAAGGGGGAAATATGCTTTGGTATAGGTCATATTGATGACTATTGGGATGTTACTGTCTATTGCTTTAGGGCAGGGGTCCCCAAACTTTTTCTTGTGAGGGCCACATAACTTTTCCCTTCTCTGATGGGGGGCCGGTGTCAGTTTGTAACAGAAAAAGTGTGACGATCGTAGGGGAGCTTAATTTTTTTTACTAATTGTTTTCCAGAAAGCCACACAACCAAATAACCCTTTCCAGGTTCTTTACAGAAAAAAAGTCAGGAAACATATAATAACACTATTAATGAAATAAATAATAACTAAATAACCCTCTCTGAGTTCTTCGCAGAAAAAACAGGAAATAAATAACACTATTTATGAAATAAATAATAACTAAATAACTCTCTCTGGGTTCTTCATAGAAAAAAAGCCATGGAACATTAACTTTCTGTTGTGCCATGCACAATCTTCTCCCTTTGCTCTGAAGTTTATGCACGACACCACAACCGTCATTACAGAATCCCACGTCAACATTTTGCAGCACAGTGCTTGGTGGTGAATTTGGCAGTGGACTCGTAGCGGGGCGGTGAGACCCCTTTTTTCCAACTCCCGGTTCATGCGTCCCATTATTAGACCGCGAGTTTCGGCCACCATGCTAGGAGCCCCGTCAGTCATGATGCTAGCTAGCTTTGACCAGTCCAGGTCCAACTTCTCCATGGTTTGGCACACTGTCAAAAATATCCTCTCCCGTTGTAGTCCCTTTGAGACTTTGGAGGGCTGCCAGATCCTCGCAAATCTCAAAGTTTGCGCTAACTCCACGAATAAAAATGAGCATTTGCGCTGTGTCTTGCACGTCCGTGCTTTCATCCAGTGCTAATGAAAAAAAGTCAAATTATTTCGTCTTCTGCTGCAGCTGGGCATATACATTACTCCCGATTTCTTCAACACGTCTGGTCATTGTACTCACCGACAGACTTACGGCATTAAATGCATCTTTCTTCTCGGGACACACCTCCTCCGCGACAGTATCCATACATTTCTTAACAAACTCTCCGTCAGTGAAAGGCTTACCGTTGCTTGCTATCAATTTAGCAACCCAAAAGCTGGCCCGAACGGATGCCTGGTTCTGCTGAGATAGTAGTCCACTTTTTCGCTTTGAGAGTTTGTCTGCTCGTATTTGGCCTTGCAATCTATCGTACTTGTCTTTGTGACGGGATTCATAGTGTCGGCAAAGATTGTATTCTTAATACCGCCACCGTCTCTTGACAAATGAGACAAACAGCCTTTTCTTTGCATTGAACAAAAAAATAATCGTTTGTCCACTCCAGGTTAAATACCCTGCATTCTGAATCAATTTTTCTCTCACCTAACTTTTTCGCCATTATTCCGTTCTCAAACAGGTTGCAGTTTTAATATGCTTGAATAGTCCGCGATGGTCCCAGGGCTCCGCCCTCACCTGCGATCGTCCAGATGTCTCGGTAACACTGCTCGTGCATGCAACGGTGGACGTGCCCGCATGCATCAAAGGGAAACACTCTCCCCGCGCGTGTCACCAAAGAAGCAATGCGAAGCCCCGCTTCACTGGGATGATTTGTGGGCTCAGCAGGGGTGCAATGAACCAAACACAAGATTAAAACGTCCCAATCTTCAAGGCCAAATAGGAAAAAAAATCCGATAGCGTCTCTGGTATTGTTCAGAGGGCCGTTCCAAATGTGCCGGCGGGCCGTATACGGCCCGCGGGCCGTAGTTTGGTGACCCCTGCTTTAGGGGTATACAAATTAAGAATTTAGCCAAAACTTACTGCATTGCAATTATGGGGTTAATACACCTAAATGTTACGGTGATAACAATTGGCAATAACAAGCTTAGATAAAGGGGAATATCTACAACAAATTCTGGTGGGGCCTTTCATGGTGTGAAACAAATGATGAAATAATGTCTATGTTTAAAAAATAACATCTCCAAATTATAAAATATCAACCTTTGAGAAATGCTTTAAGTAGATGTGTTGACTAGAATGGGCAAAATTCGATAACATTAAAAGGGGGTGTAACTTAATGCAGAACATGGAGATAAAGTTTTTACAAACGGTTAAAATACTTAAAGGGGGTGTGTGTGTGTTTCAATGTGTCACAACTTTTCCGTTATTGCATTATTGGCGAATAGATAGTTAATTACAGCCACTCGCATGGCAGTCCACATGCTGACTCACTGGGGTAAGGGGCAGTGGCAATTGAACAAATTTCTATTTTTAGATATGTGGCACGTGAATCTAATACATTAATTGCCTAGTTTCTTCAGGCATCAACCTTGCAGTTCGAGGATCTACTAATGCGGGGTGGATCCAGACCCTCCGGAGTGTGGAGTATTTCTGGTGTCCTCAAGAATTCATAGGTTTTCTCCGGGTACTCCAGTTTTACTCCAACAAACCAAAATTATGGATAATTGGGGGAGCACTCTAAATTCCTTGATTATGAGTGCGAGCGTGGATGAGTGTCTGTCTTTTGTGTTTTAATTGGCTAGCCACCAAGATATATCAATATTCTAATATCAAGGTGGAAGATTTCTGAAATCGCTGATAAGCCGTTCGAGGACGGCGGTGGCAGAGTAGGACAGAAACAAAAAGAGAAGGATTTCGCCAAATGAAATTTTTAGATTTCTGCAATGGGAAATTTGGGAACCTGGGGGACAAAAAAAACAAAAGACTGATCTAGGAGGGCTGCCATTTTGAGTCATGGGGGATTTCATGCCTCAAAGAGGGGGTGGTTATAGATTCAATCTATATGCAGATATAGGGCCAAAACACGGGTGATTCCCCCTTATGTCAAGCTACAAAAGCTACATATCCATTTCAAAGCATACATATGGATTTTATAGAATATGTGGGGTACATAACAGTCCTAAAACAGATTGGGGAAACCTTGTTGCAGAAACTGGTCTCGATTGGCAAGCTTGGATGACACACGAAAAACCATCAGGCCTTTGATAAAATTAACCCATACGGTGGGGGCTTTACAAATCATTATTCAGACTGACAAATGAACTTGTGGATCCTTGTCTGACGTTTTTCCCAAGTCCATGGGCAGGTGGAGAAGACCCTTTTTACCAAATTCTACATTTGTGTCTCAACAACAATGACCATGTCTATGGAGACGGTAAGAAAATCGTCAGAGATGGAAACACCCGCCATAGTAAAATTAAAATCTGAGATGACCAGATGATGAATTCATTTCCGCAACAGGGAGTTTCCCAAACGGGAGGCGGTAAGAAATAATTGGTTATTGTTGATGGAAAATGCAGCTATTATAAATCAAACCTGTATAACATGTAGGGGGCCGACCTCTCTTAAGAGTAGTACCCGCGCAAATTACCCCTGATTGTGTAAAGGAGAAGATGTAAGCCAAAGTTTGAGAATTGAAATAATGTATACCCTGCTCCAAGAGCAAAGGACAAAGCTAACTTTTCAACACATGTTGTGTTTGATCATTTTACCTGCTTAAACCTTACAGGGCATGGTCTGAAGCTGGAGGCGATAAATGAGACGTGGTGTGCCCACGTCCTAAAACCGACTACACCCTGATACCACGTTCTGACCTATGATGGTGGTGGGGTGGAAATAAATTATACGACTCCTGCTGAAACGCGGCAGGACTTTGTGCCTTGGGGTCACTGCTTTTACCAGTGTCTGTTTTTCCATCTACAGTGGAGGAGATACAATTGGCTGAAATCCAGTATGATGGTGGGTCTCTCCCGACGGTGTCGATCGGTATGGAGAGAGGGAGATCCAACATACATTGATGCGTTTGGCATCCCCGGGGCGTACCAGATGAGTATAAGTTGGCTAATCAGGTCGCAGCAGGTTGGGAGTCTATTTTTCTTTTAAGTACCCCAAAACAAAAATGTGATAAATTGCCTGCATTACAATGTCCAAAACCTTGGAAATTATACTGAACAGGGATTTGTGGCGATAAAGGAACAACTGGCAGCCACTAGTCTGATGGCCTTCCAGGATTGTGCAGCGGTTGAAATGCTTCTTGAAGGAGCAGGGGGCATATGCAATGTTTGAAAATGTTGCACTGAACAACACGTCCCCCACTGGGTCCCACACCAGGGCCAACGATGGCCTGCAGACCCTAAACCGCAAGATGAAAAAGCATCCTGGAGTAGAATTATCCGCTTGACAGATTTGTGGGATAAGGCCTTCGTGCTAATAATGATTTGGCCTAATTTGTGGCATTTTCCGTAGCGATTTTTGCTACGATTTTGACATTATGTGGGTGTTCTGTTATTCCCTGCTTAAGATCCTCGATAAGCCGACTTATAACCACTGCGATTGCCTCTACAAATTCTAAATTGCATGAATTATATCCTCTGCTGATGAAACGTACTGAGGGGAGCAGTGAATTTCAGGAGCATGGTAATTCCGAGGATGAATTGGGCGAAAAAGATTTTGTTTTCTGCTTTTCAGACCTGCCGAACGAGTAGAGCCTAAGCGGGTAAAATTAAAACAGCGAACGGAGATATCTCTCTCATCTTGGATTTGCCATAAAATGAATAAGAAACATATAATAAAAGGAGGGAAATGTTGGATTTATTATGGAATGTTTCTTTGTGTTGTTAGCATTTTTAATAAGTAATAAGGCTATAAATTAATTCATGGGACCATGGACACTTTTCCTCCCCATTGTCTACTCAAGGCCCCACAGCTCAAGAACACATTGTTACCAGGGACGCTTTTCGGCAAAACACAACCTGTGTTTGGACGGAACTCTGGCAGCAGATGGCAATAATCGCATTGTTGTTTGAAAATACGGCTGCTTTGTTTACCTTATAATACTGCTTGGTTTACTTTAGAATGCTTTGTTTACCTTATAATGAAAATATTATGCAATTCCTCACACCCTTGTTTGGGTGCCAGTTCAAACTTTTATGCTTACTTCTGCAATTCTTACACAGTTGTTTTTCTAAGCATCTAGTGTTATTGTACCGTCTAAGACAATTGTTGTGATTACATTACATGTTTTCCGTGTGTCGCGATTAAATACAATGATTCAGTTACTGCAATTCAGAATGCCTTGTGGACTAAGACGACGTCACAAGCTACCTCCTTGCAAGTTGTAACCAGTTATGTTGAAAGATGTCTTCCAATTGCAATTAAATATTACTAATAATGATTTAAGGGTATTAATCATTATTCCAACAGTTATCTTATTCAAAACAATTGCAGAAGCGTTAACCCGAATAACACAATTAAGGTCAAAAAATAACTGCAACAACAATTGCATATCAGGTATTCAAAACAACAATTAAGGTCGGAAATCAAAAACAACTGCATAAGAATTTAAACAAGCAAGTCTCCATTCAGCCAAAAAATTACATATTAGGTGAACCGAGCAACACTATTTTAAAACAATTCGCGAGTATTTTCGGAGGTTGATTTGATAGCCATCTGCTGAAATCAAAAACAATTTGAAAGTCCTTCACAGATCTTCATTGCGAACTTGCAACTGGGTGAAGGGTCGAGGTTTTAATCCAAGTCAACAGTCCTCGGATCCAGGGCAAAACAATTAAACCTCCTCGGAGCCAGCTGCAGGGGGAAGTGTCCTTCGGTAACAATTATACTAAGCGTTTGTCAAGCTTATAATGATTAATATTTCTCATATACATATAATGATTAATATTCTACACATACATATAATGATTAATACTTCTTCGTTGGGCACACATATATAATAGTACCCAAAATAACTCCAACATTTGGGTAGGTTGTGCTCTCTGTGTGTGGGGTAAAGGCGTGAGTTGTGCCTGTAGCGAATGAAGCGTTTGGTTGATCTTTGATACCTCAGTCAGGAGGAAATGAATCGCCTGGATTTGCTGGTCCGTGAACAGCGCTGGTTTGTCAGTGGGGGCTCAAAACCTTGGGGACTCATCTGAGATTTTGCGACGGTGACGCGCCTCCTCGTGGAAGGAATGTGATCCGATATACATTGACGCAATTGGTGTGCCCTGAGGCGTGCTAGATGAGTATAAATTAGCTAATCAGGTCGCAGCAGGATGGGATTCCATTTTTCTTTGGATAACTCCAAATAAAAATCTCATCTCTCATCTCATTTCCTGAACCGCTTTATCCTCATTAGGGTCGCGGGAGGTGCTGGAGCCTATCCCAGCTGACTTCGGGCCAGAGGCGGGGGACACCCTGAATCGGTGGCCAGCCAATCGCAGGCCACAAGGAGATGGACAGCCATGCACACTCACACCCATACCTAGGGGCAATTTAAAGTGGCCAATCAGTCTACCATGCATGTTTTTGGAATGTGGGAGGAAACCATCCTGACTGTGTGGATGTGGTTGCATACCTCTTTTACGTCATCTGATTAAACGACTTATAAATGCAACGATTGCCCCGCCATTTTGAAAACAAAAGAACTATGTCCTCTTCTTTTGATATCGGCTGTTGATAAAAGCGATGTCTATGCAGACCATGATGATGAGGACGAGTTTAACCATGTTCTTTCTGTTCCAGACCTGGTCTATGAGTAAGGTGATACGGATACGTACTACTCACTTCCCTCTAAGTGCAACTACATTTGTTTTCATGAGTGAATTAATAAAATAAAGCCGTAAGCAAGTTTTATTAAGGAAGTTAGTATCATGAGCAGTGTACGATAAACAGGAGGGAACTGTTGAGTTTATTATCATCATATGTATCATTTATTGATGTTATCATACATTTGCTACCATACATAGACGTTTTAATAGAGCTGAAGTACGCATACAGTATCCTTTCGCTTGCTATGAACTCTTTGTGAGGACAACAAACTCTGGGTGACTTCCAACAACTCCTGAGAGGTTGGAGAAAGGAGATCAACTCACGCCGGCCCCCATCTCGCTGTGGCTCCGCTTTTCAGCCATGTCGTGGTTCTGCAACGTGGAGGCTGCGGTGGCTCGTGCCGGCCTCAGCTCGCTGTAGCTCCACTTTTCAGACATATTGTGGCTCTGCAACGGGGAGACGGTGGTGGCTCCGGTAATGATTCTTCCACACAAAGGAGGCATTTTAAATGACGATTCCAAATTCAAACAAAGTCATTGGCTCGGCATTGGCTTTCTCCAAGTGGAAATGTGCACAATGGTAAACTCACAACAAAACAGGAGAGGGCAAGCTCTTGTACTCCTCAGCCCTTAATAATGTATGTCGCGTCATTCTTCTTCTGCGATGAAATTCTTCTTCTTGGTGATGGCCACACAATTCAGTGCCAAAGAAAAAGCAGAGTTTCAGCGTGGATTTAGACAATTTTATGATTTTTTTTGTTATACTAAAATCAGCCATGTAGTGAAGCCGTGAAAGTTGAAGCCGCGAAGTGTATACATTGCCATCTATTGCACCCCTTCAAACACAATACAAGACTCAGATTTTGTTTAATGAGAATAATATAAATACAGAATTAAGTCTAAATGGTTTCATCAAAATTATAGCATTAAAGCAACAAAGATTTAAAATACATTCATGATATTCAATATTATTTTAACTTGCTCCAAATGACATAATTTTTCAGTGAAATGCAATCAGATCTGAAATATGATCAGAGTTTGTTTTTTTTGGTTTGTGTGTTTGGTAGTTAATAGTAGCTAAGCAAAATGAAAATATGATTTATCAATGTTTAATTTAATCCAACTCCTTTTCACATTCTCCCTATGAGGCCTAGTAATGACTAAATGGTGGGGTCTCCTTCAACTCTTGGTACCCATGGAGGTTAGGTTCTGCGAAAAGACAAAGAGGTAGTTAGGACTGGGAATTATTACAAATCTATCTCTTCGCATGCACCAGTGGCGTTCACTTTTTGTCAAATGATGTAATTTTGTTGGGATTGAGGAAAACAATCTCTCATCTCATTTTCTGAACAGTTTATCCACACTAGGGTTGCGGGGGATGTTGGAGCCAACCCAGCTGACTTTGGGCCAGAGGCGGGGGACACCCTGAATTGGTGGCCAGCCAATCGCAGGGCACAAGGAAACAAACAACCATTCACGCTCACACTCATATTTAGGGGCAATTTTATAGTGTCCAATCACCCTACCATGCATGTCTTTGGAATGTGGGAAAACCGGAGTACCCGGAGAAAACCCACGCAGGCCCAGGGACAACATGCAAACTCCACACAGGTGGATCGACCTGGATTTAAAACCAGGTCTTCCACTGTGAGGCCGACGCGCTAACCACTCAGCCGCCGGGCCTGAGGAAAACAATTAAGCAGAAAAATACAGGACAATTTTTGCAGATGAGCGATCCGTCATAAAATCACTTATATTACTTGAATGTTTTCAAAATACAGATTATTTTTCATGGTTACTTAAAAAAATTCTGTGCATCCCAAATTATGTACATGAAAATAGCCACTAGTAGAATACATTTAAGGGTATAAATCAGTGTTACGGTACCAAAACTCATATTCTCCTCCACCATTGGCCTCTGTTCATTGCAGTTTACTACTCTTCCCTGCGCCGCTCCCAGTATAGTCATGAGATCCACAAGACTGAACTTCCCCTCCTCTTTTGTTTCCATCAACTCTTCAGCCAACTCCATTGTGGCCTCATCCTGTTCTTCAATCTCTTCTTGGTTTAGCATTGCGTTTAGTCCTTGTCCTGCTGTAGTTTTACCAACCATTGGTGGTGCCAGAGAGCATAAAGCCCTAACTTTCCCATATGACTTTAGGTGTGCAACATTGACACGCAGGAAGAGAAGAAGCACATTGAGATCATTCAGAGAGCATCCTGGCCTGCGTTTGTTGAGGACATCCAGTGCTGGAAGGACCTCATATACAGAGATGAAGGTGGTGTCCCACACAAAGAGCCTAAGGATACTAAAAAGAACAATTGGGGCCAATAGAACATAGATGGCACCATTAGCCACACTTATCGCCTGAAAGATCAATTGGCCGATCATTTTACACTGAACCAGCTCAGGAATCCATTTCTGATCCCGTAGCATCCCACCACGCAAAAAACAGTTGAACTCATCCTGCAGGAAGGCTGACAAGTGGAAGTAGGCAAGATAAAGACAGGCAGCCGTCATAAAGGTCAGCAGGAGGAAGCCACGCAGGAATAGCATGCTCACGAGGAAGTATGAATTTTGCTTGCACTGCATGTATCTCTCCAGTAGAGGGTACTCAAAGTACCGCTTCCTCTTTGCTCTGCACAGGAACAAAAATAGAAGAATATGAGCACAATCTTCCTCAGTCATGTTCAGCTGCATATGAAAAGAAACATTTTCTATATTTAATTTGAAGAAACTGCCTACCACACAAACCAGAGCAGGTATTCTTATTTTCTGAAACCTTACTAAATGATATCGGATAAATTTGAAAAGAACAGAATACACTGGTGATTTTACTGTTTACATTTGCTTACTTGGTTAATTACTAAGTGATTCATTTATCTTTTAATCTCCAATTCTTTTTAGGCAAACTATTAAAATGCTTAACATAAATGATGAACATAATTAATGAAGTAAGTAATATAATAACAAGAACATAGGGGCATCCATGAAAATTCAGAATGCATATGTGTAATATATTAAAAAAAGAAAATTGATTGTAAAAAAAACAAAACAAATAACAATTATCTTGCACATTGAATCAAAAGGGGTCAGGAGAAATATATCTTCTCAGACCTCAGACAGCATCTACACTATGACCTGGGGCAGACTGTTGAGCTATATTTAGTCTCAACACATATCTTTACTTGTCACAGAAAATGACACAAATGGTCAAATAAAACAAAAGTCGCCGCCACTTGGAAAGGACGGCATAACCACTTCAGATGGTCATCACAAGACCACCTGGAAGAGGCATGCAGAGTTTTTGATTTTTGCACCACCACCCCCGAGGGCATTTGAGATTTCATGCCTTGGTAATATCAGCCAGTATCCAGTTTGTTTGTTTTTTCAATATCTCTGGAATCTAATAAACTCGAAACAAATTGCAACCTGTGTGGGAGTTATTCTTTATTTCGTGACTCAAGTGAATAAAATGAACACTACTTGCTACTACTACTACTAATACTTCTGGACGGCAGGATTTTCCCCATTATTTAACAGCTACTAGATAACATATTTTATATTAGCAAAGATCGGCTCTGTAATATTTCTGTACATTCCACTAATTATCATGCTTCTTCGATTCCCTATTTTGGCTAACGATTTTGGCGTTCTCTTCGAAAGCATTACTCTGCCATGATACTCAAAATTATGTTCTTAATACATGGTTGAATGATAACTTGACTGGCCTATACTGAGCGATGAGCTGAGTCTCATTAAGTAAGAAATCTGGGAGGCACACTAAAGATCTTCCAACTGAAGATGGGAAACAGGGTCCTTATTTTGCTTAATGTTTTGTTTCTATATGAACAAGTTAAAAAAAAGAAGTGAAAGTGGATTTTTTTTTACCTCTGCAGCTCTGCCTGAAATGTTAATGGGTTGTTGGTATTCTGGCGCATATCCAGTATGCTCTGAGCCAATCGAATTGAGCGGTTGTATGACTTGTCTAGCTCATCAATAATGAAGAGCAAATCTGAGCCCAAAGAAGGAACAACAAGATGCCGCCAGATGAGAGCTGGCAGATACATTAAAACTGCCATTGCCAGTAGAGAATAAGGAAACATCTGAAAAAAAGTGACATAGAACATGTTAGAACAGTGGTCCCAAACCACCGGTCCGCGAGTCACCTGGTGCCAGTCTGTCAGAGAAATAAACATTAACACTTAATCTTACCCTCCTACTTGATATGAGAAAAGTTGTTATAATAATAATAAATAATTGCTATTGTGGTTGGGACTTTTTTTTGTGCCGTCGTGTACGTCGTTCGTGCACCCCGCACAATTTTGTCTTAAGTTGACACCCTCCCTATTAGCTGGTCCGCGTGAAGATAGAAAGAGATTTACTGGTCCGCAGTGATAAAAAGGTTGGGGACGACTGTGTTAGAAGACAAAAAAATGATGGGCAGCCATAGCATTGACAATACAGTAATACCTTGAGATACGTATGTATCGTATGTATGGAGTTCAGAGCTGCCAACCTCTGTCGACCCCATTTCAGGAGGACCCTTGTCCCATTTCCGGGCTTTTGTTTTCATCGGGGGTGAATGCGATTTGTGCAAATTCGATATAAAATGTACAAAAAAACGGACAATTTAAATCAAACTGTTATTATCATGCTCGGCTGATTCACAATGCACTCGCATTACCGAATTCATCCGGTTTGTCGTGCAGTTGAATCAAATGCGTAAGATGGCGGAAGCGATGGTGTGAATTTTGAGGCATTTAAATGGAAAATTTGGCACTTTTCTGAAATGGTTGCTTCCAAAATTAATGTAGATGAGAATTTTGGGGGTTTCCGGAGTTTAGGGAGGTTGTCAGGAGTCCCGGAGTTTGCATTACTTGTCCAGAGTAAACTCCAGAAATTCCGGAGAAGTTGGCAGCTCTGGGAATTCTTACCTCCAAGACAGACGGTAGCGGCTAATGGCGGAGAGAGACTTGACGGCAACACGTTCATTTTGCTACACTTTTGTGACCTCTATTTCAACGACATGCCGTTCTATTTTTCCAACTTTTGAGAAAACCTCAGATCATTAGGTATTTTACTCCAGAGGTGAGGAGCATAATAACTGAATGCTGGCTCACTGTTCTTGGTTCTTGGCAAACCTGTTCAAATGTATTCTGGTCTGAGGCCAATAATAATTCAGCAGACCAGCAAAGATTTTATAGTCTGTCCTTTGACTCCGGAGCAAGCCGGTATAATATGGCCCAGTTTCTTTGATCTTGTAAGGGCTCTGTCTGTCATGTTCTGTAACTTACAATGACACTCTTTTCATCAACTATTTAGGCCAAAAGAGAAGGGGCGGTTCAACACAGCTGCGACAGATTGGTGCATCCAGGATTTAAGAACACCTGCCACAATTAGCGGATTGTCAGAGTATTGTTTGGCATGTCGTTGCTTACTGCCATGTTTGGCAAACTTTCCCCCATAGTGCCGTTCAATTAGAGGGTGCCGCTCTATTTTTCGACTAGCTTGTCAGAATTTTGAGAAGATGCGGTAAATTTTATGGATGAAAAGAGAAACCAGGTAACATATACTACATATTTATTTAACAAAAGGCACAAATACAAGGCGATTACTGGTAAGTAGTAATTACAAATTCACTGGTGAAAATCAAGTGACACGTCCCTGTTGTAGCTGTCCTCGTCATTCACATCACCTTCCGCATCAGCGACGAGTGTCTAAGTGAGTTCACGTTCATCGTCGCCAGCATTGGCTCACGCTTGCTGGAGAAGTTGCAAACCAGTCTGAATCGGGCCGCCTGACCTGAAACAATGGATCTGGCAATCCTTCGAGCCATCGAGAGCGTTGGTCAGTCCGCATCCCTTGAACGACTTGATGATTAGATCATCAAGATCTTCGGCAGATGATCCCAAGCATCGACAATACATTTCAAATAAACTTCCATTGTTGGTGCTCGCATGTTGCCGAATTTGGTTTAGCTCTTCTCGCCATGCAACATCCAGTTCTCGTAGAACTGTCGGACTTTGGCCTTGAATGGGGTGTTCCAGTAGACCTCGGGGGCCTGTATTGATTTGGTGCAGCCTCCTGGAATCACGGCCACATCAATATGGAGGTTCTTCAATTGCTTCTTGGTGGCATCACTAATGTGACAAGAGTATGAATCCTAGACAAGAAGGAGCTAGCCTCTGACCACCTTCTCGGGTTGAGAAAAACCTCTATTTCACCGGCATGCCGCTCTATTTTTCAAACTTTCCCCCGTAGTGACGTTCAATTAGAGGTGCCGTTCAATTAGAGGTGCCGTTCAATTAGAGGTGCCATTCAATTAGAGGGTACCGTTCTATTTTTCAATTCTTCCACCAAAGTGCCGTTTTATTAGAGGTGCCGTTCAAATAGAGGTGCCGCTGAAATAGAGGTTTTACGGTAAATGAACTTAGCTTACGAAACAGTGTCGGAACTTGCTGCTTTCGCATGCCTCACAACCGAGTGTATCCCAGTCTGTTTTTTAAAGTTATCGAACCAGCCAAAGTCGAAGGTTTCTGCTGGCGTCTAAGTATCCCCTTTCTCAGCAGCTTGCTTTACTTCCAAGTCCTCGTACATTCCGCTAACTGTTTCTCCTTTATCCATATTAAAAGAAGCCCCTTCCTCTCGTCATTAATATCACTGCGCAGCGTGAAAAGGACCACCTAGTGGCCGCATCGTATGCTCGTATGTCAAATTCGTCTCATATCTCGGCAAAAATTTGCTCAGAATTTTCGTTGTAGTATCTAAAATTTCTCGTATGTTGGGACAGTCGTATATCAAGGTATTACTGTAGTTTCTTTCTTCATAGCAATTCTATACAAACTTTATTGTTCATGAATAAAACCCTTAAAATATATATATATATATTAATAACAAAACTAATCTGGTGTGTGAATCTTGAGCCTCTTTTAATTCAGCAATGATTTGAGTCATCTTAAACTTCCTGTGGCAGTATATTCCATAATTTACAGGACATGCGTAATAGAAGAGATAAAGTGGTGCAATAGAAAGAGAAAGAACTTCTGGCTATGCATGAGTCAATGTAATAAAAGCAGGCCAGATTGTCAGTTGAAGGTCCTTTAAACATTTAATAATGAATAAAGGACACTAAAATCAATCATGAGTTGTGCTTGTATAATACTTTTTGGTTAGTTTGTAATTGTTCCGTAAGAAAAGTGGTTTTTAAGGGTGGAACAACTAATACATGTTTAGAAAAAATGTAATAGTCCCTTTTTTATACTAAGTATAAACTTCTACAACAGGCATAACCAAATCAAATGAATTTCTCTCACTTTGTGTACCCAAAGGGAGCGCTCCTCAAAGTTTCCGTCGCTATCAAACTCATAGTGGATGAGAGAGTCCCAGCAATATGTATCCACAAAACTGGCCTGTTTCATTGTGAAATTGCTGGGAGGAAAACAGCTAATTTGTGGGCCTAGAGAAAGAGCAAAATGATTAGTAACATGTTATGCTATTATGGTGAATTTGAAAATAACTTTGATTTCATGTTGATAAATTGCTTTCAAGCAACACTGAACTCAATAAGGTACTTAAGTAAATAAATTAGGCAAAGCTAGGAAAATGTATTTGCATAGCACAATTCAAAACAGGGTACCGTATATCCACACCTATACGACGCATCGCCTGAAAGGGTGGCATCTTAGCTGTGGGTGTATTTTCAGTTTTTTGTCAATACAAAAGGTGTTTAATTTCAAATGATGCACTGTGGTAGCATGACACACACGTTAGCATGCATGCTAGCGTATGTTTTAAAAAAGGCAACATGAGCAAAACTGAGTTTGATTTTGTTTCATTGACTTAATATGTAATGTATAAGTCAAAGTGTTCAAACATCTACAAATCTGTCCAAGTCCTCATCTTCTGTCTCCGACATAAGGAGCTCAGCCAAGTGGGCGAGTTCGCCAACAATGCTGGGATCCATCTCATTGTCAGGGTGAGAGTTGTCGCCTGGGGTTTAGTAATAATGATTCCAGCTTTGACGAAAGCTCAAACTACAGTGCTCGCCGGCACTTTGGCCCAAGCATCGACAATCTATTCCAAATCGTCACGTAACTCGTGCGATGCTGCCAGCCCGTCTTTGTATGGAGAGTTAAAAGCGTTACGAGTACACGTAATTCAAGTGCCTTGCCACTGGGATGTTTTGAATGGATTTAGCGTAATGCTTGAAATACGCGGGGTTTTAGAGTGATAATCGGCTGGGCTGATCGCAATAAGTAGCGTGTCGGCAAGAAATGAAACCAGTCAGTCAAGCAGTCAGGGTCATACAAAATTTTGAATTTAGCCCAAAAACAAGGCGCACCGAATGATTGGGCGGTCCTTTCATTTTAGAGAAAGTTGTAGACTTTTAAGGGCGCCCTATAAGAGTGAAAATACGGTAATTGAAAATGTTGAATGAAAATCATCCAGACACAATTAAGAAATCGTCATCAAAACACATAAGTCATGTTAAATCAGTAAGACAGTTGAAACAATTAGTCCAGGAAATATGGTTAAAAAACAAACAAACTCATATCATTGGGTATTTAAAAAAATAGGTACAGTTATTAAACGGATGGAGTAAACAGTAGCTCCTGATTTAAAGGAGATGACCAATGTTCCCTCTAAGTTGCGCGCGTGCGCAATTGCGCACTACTCTCCTCTTCTCCGCGCAGCAGCAATCATATCCAAACTTTTTTTCCCCTCCTCTTTCCTCATGATGGCGCTGTTCATGCGGCAGCCAGTGGCAGTAGCTCTGTCCGCTCTTATGTTTTTCGTGTTTTACAGCCCTTCTATCTTTTTTAATTACATTTTAATGTTTCTTAATACATTCCTTTTCACTTTACTGTGCGAATAGAAGAACAAGCGGCGAAATCAGGTTGAGAACTGTCTAAATCTGCTGTGTTTGTGGTTGTGTGCGTGCGTGCATGTGTGTCTAGTATGTGTGATCGCTTGTCTTCAACCTACACAATGGACTATAAATGGAAATTAGCCCTCGGCTACAATCGTACATATATATGTACATTAACATGAATATAAATATATTCATTAATATGTGCTATCACCTATTAAATAAATCAAAGCAAAATCATGGAAAAATATTGCATATAAATGGAAACTTGACTATCTCAAGTGAAACGTTCAGCAGAAAAGTCATTTGAATGAGAATGAGAAGTGAGAAGGACAGATGTGTAAAATAAGGTAAAATTTAAGTCGGATTTGTGCATATTCTAATGACATTTATGAAGATGTTTTATTCATAGATATGTTTTCATTCATTTTCTGAACCGCTTTATCCATGTTATCACTCGCGGGGGGTCTGGAGCCTATCCCTGCTGACTTTGGGTTTATCGGCTTATGGCAGGTGTGATACTGGTGTGTGCCCATAGCGAGCAATGATGATGTTGCTCACACTGGTACTCAGTGTACTCAGGGAGGTTGTCTTTCTGCCCAGACAAACAAAAATTTAGAGGGAACATTGGAGATGACTGTCTGAGAAAACCTCAGATCATTAGGTATTTTACTCCAGAGGTGTGGAGCATAATAACTGAATGCCGGCCCACTATGCTTGGTTCTTGGCAAACCTGTTCAAATGTATTCTGGTCTGAGGCCAATAATAATTCAGCAGACCAGCAAAGATTTTATAGTCTGTCCTTTGACTCCGGAGCAAGCCGGTATAATATGGCCCAGTTTCTTTGATCTTGTAAGGGCTCTGTCTGTCATGTTCTGTAACTTACAATGACACTCTTTTCATCAACTATTTAGGTAGGCCAAAAGTGAAGGGGCGGTTCAACACCGTGTGCGGTCGATTGGTCGCCGGTCTTTTGGTCGCCGGTCTTTTGGTCGCCCGGACCGCAACAACGGGCGACCAAAAGACCGGCGACCATGAGTAGTTTCACTGACCCGACGTATGAGGGTATAAGAATTTGACGCATGTTGGAATTACTGACTGTAAGACGCCCGAACAGAAAACACAAAGATAAACAAAATCACAAAATTTCAATTAATGTAAAAACATGATGATAAAAGTTGGAGTTAAATTGTCTTACTTTTATTTTATTTTTTTACATTTTATATGCATTTTGCGTGAGTCGCATTCACTCCGGAAATACTCGGGAAAAGGGACAAGGGTACTCCTGAAATGGGGTGGACTGAGGTTGGCAGCTCTGTTAGTTGTACATGCCGACTCAATCGTTCTGTTTTTGTTATATTTTTGCTTCTTAGTTTTATTCGCCGACTCGGTCGTGCTTTTCTTGTTTCTTTTGATACTTGCATTCTTTGGCAAGCTCAGTTTGTTAAAAAAACACTACAGTTATACCTTGACATACGAGTGCCCCGACATATGAGGAATTTGAGATACGAGTACAATTCTGAGCAAATATTTACCTTGAGATATGAGACAAATTTTGAGATACAAGCATACGAGACAACCAGGTGGCCAATTTGAGACGATGCTTATGATTTCAGCGCATTCACTGCATCTCCCTCGTGTAACAATCTCTACGAGATCTGGGCAGAGCGTTGCATTTTTTCAATGAGTGGTGTACGCATGACGGAGCTGGCTAACCAATACGAGAGGAGTTTTTGAACAATATGCACCATGCTGAAGCAGAAGGACGCTATTAAGGATATCAAGCCTTCCAAAGACTAACCATAATTTCCAAGCTGCGCAATGACATTCATAACGAGATGGAGAGCCTTCTTTTAGTATGGATAAAAGATAAACAGTTAGCGGGAGATAGCGTGACCGAGTTAATAATATGCGATTACTCTGTTAGTAGATGGTGAATTACAACCAATAAAAATATGTTTTTACATTGTAATATCCAGTTTTTTGGTGTTTTTTTTCAGAAGGTGGGAACGAATTACTTTGTATTTATTCATTTCTATGGGAAACGTTGATTTGAGATACGAGTAAATCGACATACGACCTTGGTCCCGGAATGCATTAAGCTCGTATCTCAAGGTATTACTAGAGATTTGTAAATCTCAATTCTTTTATCTTAAGCTGTGTGTGGATACACCTTTCAACGGCTTGCAGTTTACAGTCATACCTCTACTTACGAATGCCTCTAGGTGAGTAATTTAATAAATATAACTTTTTATATGCAAATGTGTACCTCGAAATAGTAAAAATATCCAAGTTACGAACCCCCCCCCAAAAGTACATGCATTCCTTATCCTTTATTTTATGTTGAAAATATTGTCGCGGATGCATTGATTCTCGCTTTAGAAGCTCACTCCACCATATACTGGGTTCTCGTTGTCTGTCTCACAACAACCCTCAATTTTCTTCAACCCATTGTCGGCTTAAACTTATTTATGCTTGGGGAAGCTGTGGCCGAGTGCCAAGATCTGAACCATAGCCTTTGGTGGGCAAAATTGTGTCGCGGGGGCAGGCAATGGGCCGTGTGGTCAGTAATACAGACGAGTCGTGCCCACTTTGACGAGTTTTAACTTGTGCATTTTAGAAACATTATTAAAAGCCGTCAAAGGCAATCATCTGCTGCTGAGAGAAAATTGGTCAGGAGGGTGAAGATTCAACTGAGAATCTCCAAAAAGCAGATCTGCCAAGAACTAGAAGCTGCTGGAACACAGGTGTCAGTGTCCACAGCCAAGCGTGTTTTGCATCTCCATGGACTGAAAGGCTGCTGTGCAAGAAGGAAGCCCTTGCTCCAAAAGTGGCACCTTAAGGCTCGACTGAATTTTCCTGCTGATCACATGGACAAAGATAAGACCTTCTGGAGGAAAGTTCTGTGGTCAGACTAAACAAAAATCGAGCTGTTTGGCCACAATGCCCAGCAATGTCAGGAGTGGCTCATTTGTCACTCCTGGCTTGCCGTCAGGTCAGAGCAGCTGCAGACAATCCTTGATTGGCTCCTGGTGTGGGTATTTAAGCACCACATAAAGGATGGGTCATTTTCAGATCGTTCCTGCAAGTCCTGCATGTGTCCTGCATGCTGCTGCATATTCCTGCATTCTCCTGTTTTGGTTCCAAGCCTTTGTTGATTTGTAGATCCCTTTTGATTTATTAAAGATGTTGTTTCGAAGCTAATACCTCATCAAATCCTACTTCCCCGCGCCTGGGTCCGAATCCATTCCCGATCGCGCCACGACGACGCGGCGCGATCGTAACAGAACGATCAGACCATCATGGACCCAGCGGGAAGCCACCCACGCTCCCGCCGACGCTCTCGTCGATGCCAGCCACCCTTCTCGAAGCTCCCTGACCACATGGATTTAGCGGTAAGCTCCCCAAAATCTTTTGGGGAGTTTATAATGGTCACGCCGTGGTGTGGGCACCTCAGAGACGTTCTGGCAGCGGAGGAATCCCGACTAGGAAGTAATTCTGAGCCTCCATCCACCATTAAACAGACGACTCGCCCAACCACGCGGTTCAAAATTCCTCTGCCGAAGCCACGCAAAATACTCCCTTTCCCACCTGGGCCGCCAGTTGCACCCGTGCCGAAGCCACGAACCAGGCTTCCAGTGCCGGCTGGCCCGCCAAGTTCCTGCCTGCCAAGTTCCAGCCTGCCAAGTTCCAGCCTGCCAAGTTCCAGCCTGCTTAGTTCCAGCCTGCCAAGTTCCAGCCTGCCTAGTTCCAGCCTGCCAAGTTCCAGCCTGCCAAGTTCCAGCCTGCCAAGTTCCAGCCTGCCAAGTTCCAGCCTGCCAAGTTCCAGCCTGCCAAGTTCCAGCCTGCCAAGTTCCAGCCTGCCAAGTTCCAGCCTGCCAAGTTCCAGCCTGCCAAGTTCCAGCCTGCCAAGTTCCAGCCTGCCAAGTTCCAGCCTGCCAAGTTCCAGCCTGCCTAGTTCCAGCCTGCCTAGCCTGCCATTGTCGGATCGTTCCTGCAAGTCCTGCATGCGTCCTGCATACTGCTGCATATTCCTGCATGCTCCCGTTTTGGTTCCAAGCCTTTGTTGATTTGTAGACCCATTTTGATTTATTAAAGATGTTTCGAAGCTAATACCTCGTCAAATCCTACTTCCCCGCGCCTGGGTCCGAATCCATTCCCGATCATGCCACAACGATGTGGCGCGATCGTAACAAGCAATATGTTTGGAGGAGAAAAGGTGAGGCCTTTAATCCCAAGTACACCATGCCTACCGTCAAGCACGGTGCTGGTAGTATTATGCTGTGGGGCTGTTTGGCTGCCAATGGAACTGGTGCTTTACAGGGAGTAAATGGGATAATGAAGAAGGACGATTACCTTCAAATTCTTCAAGATAACCTAAAGTCATCAGCCCGAAGATTGGGTCTTGGGCGCAGTTGGGTGTTCCAACAGGACAATGACCCCAAATACATCAAAGGTGGTAATGGAATGGCTAAATCAGGCTAGAATTAAGGTTTTCGAATGGCCTTCCCAAAGTCCTGACTAAACCCCATTGAGAACTTGTGGACAATGCTGAAGAAACAAGTCCATGCCAGAAAGCCATCAAATTTAACTGAACTGCACCAATTCTGTCAAGAGGAGTGGTCAAAGATTCAACAGAAGCTTGTGGATGGCTACCAAAAGCACCTAATTGAAGTGAAAATGGCCAACGGACATGTTACCAAATATTAGCGCTGCTGTATGTATATTTTTGACCCAGCAGATTTGATCACTTTTTTCTGTTCACCCATAATAAAGTCAAAAAAAACTTTTCATGAATGTTTTTTGTGACAAAGAAGTATCTGTTCCAATCACTCTATCAGAGAAAAATCAGAGTTGTAGAAATAACTGGAAACTCAAGAGAGCCATGACATGTTCTTCACAAGTGTATGTAAACTTTTGACCACAACTGTATGCTTGTTATTCATTTTGTGACATTAATAAATTATTTTATGATCATTTTCTCTCATTTTCGTGTTTCTCACATCTTTCTTACAAAATTGGGACATGTTGACCAATTTTAAAGGGTTTTGTTGGTAGATGTGTGAGGACCGTGCAATGAATTAGAGAATTTACATATGAAATACACCTCTACTTACAAAATTATCAAGACGAAAAAAGTTCTGGAACCAATTAATTTCGTAAGTACAGGTATGACTGTACTACATTATCAACAGAATTCAAGATTAACTGAAGCATCCTGATTTATATTTAAATATAACCTGTCAATATGCAATTTCACTAAAATTCATCTCTCATCTCATCTCATTTTCTGAACCGCTTTATCCTCATTAGGGTCGCGGGGGCTGCTGGAGCCTATCCCAGCTGACTCCGGAACAGAGGCGGAGGACACCATTAATCAGTGGCCAGCCAATCGCAGGGCACAAGGAGACGGACAACCATTAACACTAATACCTAGGGGCAATTTAGAGTGTCCTGGAATGTGGAAGGAAACCGGAGTACCCGGAGGAAACCCTCGCAGGCCTGGGGAGAACATGCAAACTCCACACAGATGGACATGGCCTGGAATTGAACCCAGGACCCCAGAGCTGTGAGGCCGACGCGCTAACCACTCGCTCCACCGGACTGCCCCTTCACTAAAACCATCTACTACAAAATAAAAGCATGGATAAGATCTTCTTGAACAGAATGCCCAAAAATCTGATTGTTTTTTTTAGGAGTTAATGGGAAGATTTTGTGATAAACTTTATATGACTGTCGAAGTTGTGGTCTGAGTAAAGAATTAAACTGACATTTCTGGCTTGATATTTAGCAGTCAGTTCACACTGAGTGAAAACTGATTTTTCATGTTTTTGATTTTTCAGCCAAAAGTGATCACCTCAGTTTTTTTGTTTTGCATTTAGCCAGAGAAAGTTCAATCAGTTTTGAAGAATACATGCAATCAATAAGACTAATTTACTGTAGTCATGGGAGCAAGACTGAGTGTGATTGGGCCTTCGTCGGTGTAGTAACTGCTGGGTCTTTCAACAGTACAATGCTGCAGTTCAGAATGCTTACTTCAAGGACTTCTTCAGAGAGAAAAACATCACTCTTTAGGACCATCCCGCATGTTCTTCTTATATTTAATTCCAATAAAAAACAGTTGTAGATGGATAGCAAGGAAAGTTTATAAAAATAACGATCATATCCCGACAATTGATGCCCTTCTTGAATCCATATCCAACACACCCTATTTTAAAAAAAATCTATAATCCCTATAAAGCGTGATTTATGTGTGTGTGTGTGTGTATGTTAAGATTCTCTCGCTACGTTTGTCCAAACCGTGCAACGTAGAGAGTTGAAATTTTGTGATTGGATTTCTTCACCTTCTCTAAGTGTGTAAACTCAATGACTCAATGGAAAAATAGTGTTTATAATGTGATGAAATGGGAGTAGAAAATTTAATGTTGGTCAAAGGAGGAAGTCAGTCCCCAAAAACATGAGATTTTACTCTACAAGTTCAAAGCTAGGGCTGAAGCTCCCTAACACCAACATTGCGACTGAGGGAAAGACGGGTGCTCGACACGGAAGAATCTTGGGCCCATTAACATCATCTATAATCCTTATAAAGTGTGTTTTATGGGTGTGTGTGTGTGTATGTTAAGACTCTATCGCTACGTGTGTCCAAACCGTGCAATGTAGAGAGAATTTAGAGAAGTGTGTAAACTCAACTTTTATTTGTTACAGCTAAAAGCAGAGTTGATGTATAAATCATTGTTTTTACATGATTTCCGCCAGCGAATTTCTAGGTGATCCCCGGAACACTTCTTTTGCTGTCGTGACGGGAGTTATAAAACATTCCCCCATCCATAAATCACGCTTTATCTATTCTTTAATCCTTATAAAGCGTGATTTATGGATGGATTTGTGTGTGTGTGTGCACCTGGAAATCACACAGGAATGCTTCTTCTTAGTCATTTCCGCTTGAAGTTAATTGCATAAACTACGCAACAGCACCACTATTGTGAGTTTTATTTTTGTCATATTTTCACTTTGGTTTACAATGTTTTACCAAAAATAACACCAAAACATTGCTTAAATAGGTAAAATTTATTGGCCATTCTTTTGAAATTGACCGTCAGTTTTCCTTACTTTTTCCTAAAAGGCATCCTCCTGCTTCTGTATATATAATACATTGCTTTTTTGCATACTTTACATACGTTTGCACCGGCACTTTTAACCATCTCATCTCATTTTCTGAACTGCTTTTATCCTCATTGGGGTCGCGGGGGGTGTTGGAGCATATCCCAGCTGACTCCGGGCCAGAGGCAGGGGACAACCTGAATCGGTGGCTAGCCGATCGCAGGGCACAAGGAGACGGACAACCATCCACACTCGCCCCCATACCTAGGGGCAATTTAGAGTGTCCAATCAGCCTACCATGCATGTTTTTTGGAATGAGGGAGGAAACCGTAGTAACCGCAGAAAACACATGCAGGCCTGGGGAGAACATGCAAACTCCACACAGATGGACATTACCTGGATTTGAACCCAGGACCCCAGAGCTGTGAAGCTGACGCGCTAACCACTCGCTTCACCGGGCTTCCCACTTTTCACCAATTATGCCAAAAAAGAGGAGTTCTCATTTCGTATCAAGTTGGGAAAGGCGTAAACAATTGAAGCGCACCAAGATGGCAGCACAATCTTCTGCATTCCAAAGTGGTGGTGAGGCTTCGACCTCGGCAGTCATCTATAATCCTTATAGATATTATTATGTGTGATTTATGGAAGGGTGTGTGTGTGTATGTTAAGATTCTCTCACTGTTTGTCCAAACCGTGCAACGTAGAGACTTGTAATTTTTTTATGGTGGCCAGAAACGCCTGTCGAATCCTAATAGACAATTGCATTTCTTCACCTTCTCTAAGTGTGTAAATTCAATCTTTTATTTGTCAAACACCCATTTTTCAAAAGAGATTTTTTTAATAGCGCAACAATTGTGTTTTAATTCTAAACAAGCATGCACAACATGCTTGTTATCAATAAATATATTTTAAAAGTCACTCTCTCTTCTTGCTTTTACATATTGTCATTCTATTTTAAACAAGGTTCCCGTGGGTCATTTAAAAGTCTTAAAAAGCATTGCCTTAAAATAGAGGTAACAAAACTGCTTGTTTAGAACCAAAAGACAGTTGTTGCGCTCTTTTGAAAATTGAGTTAGATGAGAAAGAAAATTTTCAGGTACAGCAAACGTGTAGACAATTATTACAGGTATACAGAAGCAGGAGAATGTGTTTTAGGAAAAAGTAAGGAAAACTGACGGTCAATTTCAAAAGAAAGGATGACGGATTTTACCGATTTAAGCAATGTTTGGGTGTTTTTTGTTAAGACATTGTAAACCAAAGTGAAAATATGATGAAAATAAAACCTCAAAATAGTGGTGCTGTTGCGTAGTTCATGAAACTAACTTCAAGCGGAAATGACTAAGCGGAAGCACTGCAGTGTGCACTGAAGAAGGTATGGATTTTTCAAATCTGAGTGTAATGCTTAAAACTACCACAAGAGTGCAGCAAGTTAACATAGTCTGGTCAGGTATACTCATCGATAATCCTTGCAAATACTCAAAGCTTGAGTTTACACACTTAGAGAAGGTAAAGAAATTCAATCACTCGTCTATTAGGCTTTGACAGACGTTTCTGGACACCATTAAAAAATGCAACTCTCTATGATGCACGGTTTGGACAAACGTAACGTGAGAATGTTAACATCAAACATCCACCCATCCATAAATCATGCTTTATCCTTTCTACTATAATCCTGATAAAGCGTGATTTATGGATGGATGATTGGGTTGGTGGGTGGATTAGTGTGTGTGCACCTGGAAACTCGCTGGCGGAAATTCTTCCGAAAATGATGTTTGTAAATGACGCAGAAAGTCATCCTACCTTATAACTAAATTGGGTCAGCGGGGCCTGCAAGCATCGTGTCTTTCCGAGTCTGCTCGACCAAAAAAGTGTTTCAGCGAGTATCTGGAAACTCGCTGGCTGAAATTTTTCCAAAAATGACGTTTGTAAATGACGTGAAAAGGTGTCTTACCTTACGACCAATCAGCCACAGCGTTAAAGGGACATCATGTAAAAACAATGATTCATACATCAACTCTGCTTTCAGCTTTTACAAATAAAAGATTGAGTTTACACACTTAGAGAAGGTGAAGAAATTCATTTATTAATGTCTTAAAATGAATGACAAGCATACAAAATCTATGTGTTGAAACGCAGTGGAACAATAGGAAGCTATCATTAGGCAACAGAGGCAGAGAGCATACGAACACAATCCAATAAACATAAAATTCAGAATTCAAAATAACATTACATTGATCTTTTAATCTTTTTCTGAAGCATTTTATGGTTTCTAATTTTTCACCCATTTTATTTAACGCCACTGCTTCTTACCTGTTTGGATTTAATTCCCCTTTGGCAGTGCTTTTTGCGGACGTTTTGAGAAAAATCGATCTAAAGACAATTGCCTTTAATAATGTTTCTAAAATGCACAAAACAAACACTGTTTCTCCCCCATTTTTTTTCTGATTTGCGCTATTGCAATGGTGGCTGCTTCCTCAGCCAACTTCTCGTTGAATTCCTTGTGTAATGCCGAGCGTTGCATTTACTCATGTTCCGTTGAGAGTTTGTTTTGGTGCACATCAACCAACTCGTCAACGTCCTCATTACTGACCACACACCCCGCGACACAATTTTGCCCACCTCAGATCGAGGCACTCGGCCACTGCTTCCTCCAAGAAAAACTTAAGACGAAGAACGGCGGTGAAAAAACCATAAGAGAATCTTGAAACATGAAGAGTTGTTGTCGATTGCGAGTCCGTCTAAGTCTTAGACTCAGTCTGAGGCACTCGGCCACAGCTTCTTCCAAACATAAGTTTAAGCAGACTACGGGTCAAAGAAAAATGGGGGGTTTTGTGAGACAGCCAATGAGAGCTCAGTAGACTGTAGCAATGTTCTAAAGTGAGAATCATTGCATCTGCGACAATATTTTCAAAATAAAATAACCGATAAAGGAATGCATTTACTTTTTGGGTGATTTCGTAACTTGGATCTTTTTCATATATCGAGGCCCTCATTTGCATATAAAAAGCTTTCATAAACTGAAAATTTCACACCTAGACGCCTATAAACAACGATTCATACACCAACTCTGCTTTCAGCTGTAACAAATAAAAGTTGAGTTTACACACTTAGAGAAGGTGATGAAATTCAAGCACTCGTCTATTAGGATCTGACAGCCGTTTCAGGCCACCAAAGAAAAAAATTCAACTCTCTACGTTGCACGGTTTGGACAAACACAGCGAGAGAATCTTAACATATACACCCCCCCCCCACACACACACACCCACAGACACTCACAAATCCATAAATCACGCTTTATAAGGATTATAATAGTAATACAGTGGTACCTCGTCATACGACCGTTCGTCATACGGAATGCTCGTCTTACGGGGGAAATTTCGATCGAATAATTCGCCCGTGATGCGGTCAAAGTTTCGTGATGCGACCAAGCCAGGTTGCCATGGCATTTTTTTTGGCATATCTTTCGTGTATAACAATATTTACGAGCACCGGGTGAGCTATTCAGACCAGGAAACGCACAACGCGCATGCGCGGTGAAAAGAGGGCTTTCTGGGTAATGAAGTATACTCGTGCTCGCAAAAGTATCCCCGGTAGCAACTCTATCATAGGCGCCGTTCGAGGGATGCGAACACAGATGCTACAAGCTAAAAGGAGCCGCTAGCCAGCGCCCCTGAAGCTCCCATGAGCAGCGGGGCGATCGCTGATAAAAGACTCTGCTCGTTGGCTGCTCATAAGAACATCGGGGGCACTGGCTCGCAACAGCATCCCCGGTAGCAACTCTATCATAGTCGCCGTTCGAGGGGATGCGAACACAGATGCTACAAGCTAAAATGAGCCGCTAGCCAGCGCCTCCGAAGCTCCCATGAGCAGCGGTGCGATCGCTGATAAGACTGCTTGCTGCTCGTTGGCAAGTGGTCGTGCGTTCTCCGATTGTGAGGACATTTGTGTGCATCATTTTCGGAATATTTTGAAGGGAATAGTACGACAGCAAACAGCCCATCGATAGCGAACGTGAGGGTGGAGTGTTTGTTCTGTTTACGAGTGCGTTGTGTGGAGGAAAAAAAAAAACGAAGCCCCTCTCCCCTCGGCGAAATCCGGCCAATTTTAGTTAGATTAAACACTTTATTTCTATTAAACCACTCGTTATTTATTACTTTGTCAATATATGGCGAATTATAAGAAATAAAACTTTTTTTTTCAATCCAATATCCTGTTTCTGGTGTTTTTTTCAGAGAGTTGGAACGAATTAATTTGTTTCCCATTCATTTCAATGGGAAACTTTACCTCGAGTTACGAGTAACTTGTCATACGAGCTCAGTCCCGGAACGGATTAAGCTCGTATCTCGAGGTACCACTGTACATTGATTATTGAACATTCATTAAACAAAAGGTCATTACCTATCTTTTCTGTAAATTTGGTGCCAATACATCAAATTGTTTGGGCGCTATTGAAGATATTAGGTGCTAATAACAGTAATAAATGAATAATTAATAAATGGAATGTGTTATTGAAAAACCAAAAGGTGTTCGTTAAACAGAAGGTAAATACCTATCTTTTCTGATCGTGATTGACTGATAGATCGCGATCTACGTATTGAGCACCCTGATGTAGGGTAAGGCTAACACTATTAATAAATTCTAAAGATTAGTATCGCATAAGCATGCTCAAGAATTATTGAAAATTGTGTTGAAATTACAACCGTATTGAATGAGGACAGTGCACCATTTGCCTTTATTGAGCAACACTAGTGGTAGTTCCAAGATTTAATAAGAGAGTGTGTGCTCCCAGTGTGCAGATGTGGAGTCAACATTTCAAAAATAGAAGCCTTATGTTTCTGTTCGTGAGGCTCAGTCAGTATAGGTTGGGTGCAGTCTTGGCATGTTCCCTCCCTAGTTTCTGCTTCTGAGTGAAGTATAATTATAGAATGACATATTGGTGTGGGCTGTTTAGGTTATGTGGGGCTTAGGGAAAGTCAAGTATAATTACAAATCGTAGAAGCCCCATCCGCACAATAATTACAAGACCTTGAAAATGCAGCAGTGAAAAAGAACAGAGTAGACTGAAAGCATTTTGTAATATATTCTGGCTTTGCTAAAACACACAATGTGTGTTATTGTAAGATGAAACACAAATTGTATTTGTTATAATTTGAAATGTGTTGAATTGAATCATTCTTAATCATTCATTAATTCATTCTTTTGCTCTACCACTTATAAACACAAGCGTCACAGCATCTGATTTAGCTGGATGGGCGGAACCGTAAAACACATGCGGCGGATTACGATAATTCAATATTTTAGTACACCTTTCCCCATTAGCTCTTTTTGGATTTTTGCTTTGTTTCCTTCAAGTTCTTGCCTACATATGTATTGTATCTTTCGTGTGTCCTATTTTTTGCTAGATGTTGCGATTTCATAGTTTTTACTTTTTCAGCATGTTTTCCCATATCCTAGGTTTTCACGCCAACGCAGTTTTTGCTATTTTTGTTTTACTTTATGATAGTCACATATATATGGGTGAAATAGAAACAAGACTGTAAGTCCGATTTGAATGCGGTTTTCACCAAAAGCTGGCAAATTTACGCCTCTAGGGATGCACCACGGCCAATTTTCGAATTTGGACTACAGTTTTTCAGAAAATCCATATTTGTACCAGGATGTCGCATTTTTGAGGTCGTAAAAGTGCAACTTTGGGCCATTTTTTCGGTACTTGCAAAACTTTCAGATCATAACCATCATGTAAAAGCAGCATGACGAGGACAAAATTGCACATGCATCATTTTCCAGGTCAATCGTGTCATCTTGCTATAAATCGATAAAAACCCTCGATTTCGGACACTTCCAAAAACAGCCATTTCATAAGGATTGGACGCCATTTCCACATTTTACATCCCATTTTAATGCAGTTTTTGACTATGGTTAGCTTCCATAGTGAATTGTGTCATGACAGGGCCCGATTTTTGAATTTCGCCTTTGGTTCTTCAAAAAATCGATTCAATTCGATCCTGAGGTCGCATTTTTGACCTTTGACCGAGTTTTTTAACACATGCAAAACCAGACCACAAACGATTACAGTTTTTGCAGTGCTACGCTGTAGCACATGCAGCATTTATCTGATTTTTAAAGTGGCTTCTACTGTCAAGCTACGAAACGACAAAAACCCTTGATTTTGGAACTTCCTTAAAACCTGCTTCACGTTTTCTCTCACATTTCAGGGTCCCCATGAAAGAGAATTTCACTTCAACATCTCATCTCATCTCATATTCTGAACTTCTTTATCCTCATTAGGGTCGTGGGGGCGGTGCTGGAGCCTATCCCAGCTGACTCCGGGCCAAAGGCGGGGGACACCTTGAATCGGTGACCAGTCAATTGCAGGGCACAATGAGACGGACAACCATGCACACTCATACCCACACCTAGGGGCAATTTAGAATTTCCAATCAGCCTACCATTTTTCAGAGGGTTGGAATGAATTATTTTATTTTTAGTTCATTTCAATGGGAAACGTTCGTTTGAGTTACAAGAAAATCGACATACGAGCTCATTCCCGGAACGAATTAGGCTCGTATCTCGAGGTACCACTGTATACATATGTATATGGGGCGGCCCAGTGGAAGGAGTGGTTAGCGTGTCGGCCTCACAGTTCTGGGGTCCTGGGTTCAAATCCAGGTCATGTCCATCTGTGTGGAGTTTGCATGTTCTCCCCGGGCCTGCATGGGTTTCCCCCGGGTACTCCGGTTTCCTCCCACATTCCAAAAAGATGCATGGTAGAATGATTGGACATTCTAAATTGCCCCTAGGTATGGGTGTGTGTGCATGGTTGTCCGTCTCCTTGTGCTCTGCCATCGATTCAGGGTGTTCCCCGCCTCTGGCCCGGAGGTAGCTGGGATTGGCACCAGCACCCCCTGCGACCCTAATGAGGATAAAGCGGTTCAGAAAATGATATATATATATGCATATATATATATATATGTATATATATATATATGTATATATATATATATATGTATATATATATGTATGTATATATATGTATATATATATATGTATATATGTATGTATATATATATATATATATATATATATATATATATATATATATATATATACACAGTGTGGGTGTGCGTGTTTATGGGTGTGTGTCTTACCGAGGGACACCTCACGTGCAAAGGCCATGCAGACAAGTAACAGTGGGAGGCCAACAGATACATATTTGATGACCCTGTCCAGCGGAAGTTCCAACTCAAGATGGTTGATTTGGTTTAGTGCAGCATTGTCCGGCAATAAGGCATCAAATAGCATGGCCTTTGCTGCTTCCTTGGCAATGGACATTTTGAACGCCTGTTTCAAACATGCAGTACAATCACAATATTTAGGTGTTGTTAATGTTGATTATTAGTCTTTTTTTAAGAAACTTGATACATCACTCATATTCTAAATAACACAAATTCGTATTTTGTATGTGTTAAGAGATATCCAAGATTTTTTTTCCACAATGCATGCTAGGTTTAGGAAAAACAAACACTTACCATATGTCTTTCAGCTTACTCCGGTGGTGCTTATAGAAAAAGTAGTAGTTGCAAAGCAGGCACTTTGGAAAGTTGTGCCTTTAAGTATTCTGGGCGTGTTTCACTAAATGAGAGGTTGGATTTCCCATGAGCTAGACTTAGCACAATCCGACACAAATTACAGGGAACACATTTGGGACCAGGGAACCACCCAGACGGCACTGATTCCAGCAGACCTCTCGTAGATTACACCAGGCTATACAATTATGTGTGAATGCAAACGATTATCTGGCCATTCCACCCTGTGAAGCATGTTGGTTCTGTCTAACTTCAAATGAGTGAGTGAAGGCCAGTGGTTTATATATGTCATTTGTGAGGCAAATTTAATATTGTGAAGAACAAAATCTCTTCCTATCACTTATTGCTGAACGTTGCAGAACATGTTTTATTCAGTATATAACGTAACATGGCAGCCCGGTGAAGGGGTGGTTAGCGCGTTAGCCTCACAGTTCTAGGGTCGAAGGTTCAATCCCAAGTGGGTCCTCAAGGTGTGGAGTTTGTATGTTCTCCCCAGGCTTGTGTGGGATTTCTCCAGGTACTCCAGTTTCCAACATCCTCAAAACATGCATGGTAAGCCAGTTGGACACCCTAAATTGCACCGAGGTATGAGCGTGAGCGTGAATAGTTAACCGTCTCGTCGTTTGACTTGTGATTGGCTGGCCACCAATTCAGGGTATACCCAGCTTGGTTAACAGGATATGCTCCAGCACCCACTATAACCTTTGTGAGGATAAGCAATTCAGAAAATGAATGAATAACCTAACACTGTAATTTCATCTTGAATGGATACTGCTATTGTCGGTGCTTAGCTTAAACCTATCCTGTTTTAGAGCTAATCGTTTTGAAATAACACCATGTTATTTGTGACAATTTACTATTTAGGTAATTTAATGTATGGGTTATTTGGCCTTTATTGGGTGGTATCCACATATTAAATTGAATGCTTTTTATTGTCATTATACCTCTATAGTGAAATTTAAGATTCACCACGGAGTTCAACAACAAACAAACAGACATAAATAATCAGTAAATAATCAATAAGTAACATACCTGTCAACCTCTGCCGATAACTGCCCTTATAAATGATTATGATTTCCCCTTACAAACCCCCAAAAAACCTTACAAACACCGTACGAGTCGTACGGTGTTTGTAAGGTTTTTATTAAATCATTTCAAATTGTCTGTCAGCTTCCTTTCATTGCTTTTCCCCTTGTTGCACTGCTTCCAGATGTGTGTTTTCATATTTAATCAATCAGATTTCAGCTATTATTTGTTGCCAGGGTCAGAAATTTACCTGGAGGCCTTCACAATCAGTTCTACAGGTCCTGTAGCATAAAATAAGTGTCGATAAAACTGTTGCTTTAACCAATCAGATTTCGATTTGGCGACACCAAAGCCTTCTTGCAGGCGTAGGGAAACGTCAGCGTTTTCACACACTATGATTGGCTAGTGATAGAGTGTACAGTGGTACCTTGAGATACGAGCTTAATGCGTTCCGGGACTGAGCTCGTACGTCGATTTACTCGTATCTCAAATCAACGTTTCCTATAGAAATGAACTAAATACAAATTAATTCGTTCAGACCCTCTGAAAAAAAACACCAAAAATCAGGATATGACAATGGAAAAACATATTTTTATTGGTTGTAATTCACCATCTACTAATAGAGTAACAAATAACCAGTGGTTATGATGTTTAATAATAAAATGAGACATTACTTTATACAACGGGGAGTTCGTGGATGGGGGAGAGAGAGAGTCACTTGAGGGATGCGCTCGTAACGTAACAAACTTTAAATTTAACTTAAACGAAGATTAGATTCTTATACACACACTTAAAAAAGTTTTAATCTTACTTTACAATAAATTTAAACCTTCATGCAATAACCAAGGCAAAGAGGTTAATGTATTCCACCGCAGGTTTCGGTGAACTTCCTGCTTCCATACCTGTCAACCTCTGCCGATAACTGCCCTTATAAATGATTATTGATTCCCCTTACAAACCCCAAAAAAACCTTACAAACACCGTACGACTCGTACGGTGTTTGTACGGTTTTATTGGCGAGCCAGCTCAGTCACGCGTACACTACTCATGTTTTTTCGAATATTTCGTGCTTAATATCAATTGTCATCATATGCCTTTTCTTCGCACTACCCTTTATTGCACCAGTTTGCTTTGGATCCATTGTATTTTCCTTAATTCTGCACTGACTAATGCAAAAAAACATGGAAAAAATGCAACCCTCCGTCCAGTCCTCGTAGAGATCTTTGCACGAGGGAGATGCGGCGAGAGAGAAAATCATAAGCGTTGAAATCATAAGCAGCCTCTCGCGGCCTGACCAATTAGCTGTCTCAAACGCTCGTATCCCAAAATTTGTCTTGTATCTCAAGGTAAATATTTGCTCGGAATTTTACCGTATTTCAAAATTGCTCATATGTCGGGGCAGTCGTATGTCAAGGTAACTGTACTAGCCAGAGCGAGCAAACTGTATCTGTAGCAAGCTGCACAAACAAATATATGGCTGTGTTTATTTAATAGTGGTTTTGTCAACACACAATGGCCAAAAGAGGAAAAGAAATTGATTTGGTTGCAGATTTACTGTCAAAGCCGTTTTCAAAACGGACTTATCAAGAAAAGCTGGTCATCATTAAGAAAGGTCCGGCAACTCCAAAGCTAGCAAACCTGTCACAACCAAGAACGGACATTTTCAGCTCTAAATCGAATAAAAACTTATGCCAGAAATACGACAGAACAGACTCGACTTTCAGCATTAGCTTTGATGGCGATAGGAAAGAACTTGATGGAACTAAAACGCGAGGATAATCTGTACGACAGAGTAATGGAAATCTTCTTGAGGAAAGAAAGGAGGATGGATTTTGCGTACAAATAAAAATGATTTTTGGTAGGTAAAATATGGCTATATTCTTTAATAATATTTCAATTTTATGATGTTATTATTGATGTTTTTTATGTGTCACAGCTGTGGCCGCAGTAAAGGTTTTATAGCCATAAAATAGTTATTGAGGGTTGGATTGACTACTGATTGTCTGGACCAGACTGGTGGCTGGTTTTGCCTTCCATCCAATCACAGGCCCAACACCTAATGACTCAAGCGCTTCCAGGTGTGATTCATCAGCCTGTTTGGAGTATTTAAAGCAGGGGTGTCCAAACTATTCCACAAAGGGCCGCAGTGGGTGCGGGTTTTCATTCCAACCCATCAAGATGACACCTTTTCACCAATCGGGTGTCCTACAAGTGCAATCAGTGGATTGCAGTCAGGTGCTTCTTGTTTTCTTCAGAAATCTCATTGGTCAAAATGTCTGTGCTGGATCGGTTGGAACAAAAACCTGCACCCACAGCGGCCCTCGAGGACCGGTTTGGCCATCCCTGATTTAAAGCTACCAAGAACATGACAATGCCGCTGGATCGTCTTGATCAGTTTACTGTTAAGTACCTTCTCACGCTATCTCCTTGCTTGCTTCTACTGATCTCCGACCTGTTGTTTTGTTCCCAGGATCCTGACCACGCTCAGCCCTACGACCACGGATCATGGACCACGATCTTGCTCCCACACATTGTGACCTTCGCTCTGGACTCCACTACGTACTCCTCAGGTACCGACCTTCCTGCCACAACTAACGACTCGCCTATGCTACTCCCTTTTGTGCCTTTGCCTGTCTTTTGGACACTTTCAATAAACAGAAAGTTCCACATCCATACGTGCTGCCTTTGCCTGCTTTGGGGTCCTCCATCCCCGATCGTAACACTGAAGGCCTAGGTGTGAAATGCAAGGCCCGCCACTGCTAGTTTTGTTACAGTTTCATCTGTGTAAACAGGGGGTTTGTTATATATTCAAAATATACATTCCCGTTTGTGTCATATTCATGATTACTGATCAAAGTGATTGCTTGTATTTGATCATTTAGGGTTGTGCAGATTCTTCACAGCCATTAATGTGTGACTACAGTATATGGCTCTGGTTTTCAGTGTCAACAATTTCTCCTGTGTTCTGGCAGTTGTAAAAGCTGTTCAAAGGGAAACAAAACATTTTAAAAGCTTTTCCTGACCTGTGTCCAAATATCCTGTTCCTATAGTTCAAAGAGAAGTGTCATAACTTGAGATGTTTTACCCCAACAAATGTTTAAGTTAACGCCCATTGGGAAAATTCTAATATTGGAGTCAGATAACATGAGGGTGCCATTTTCCCAAATAAACCAGTCAGAAGTGATCGCTGAGACCAATGTGTCTTGTCTATGCTTTGTCCAAAAATCTTACTTAACAAATTTAATGAACACTATCACTAGACACAGAAGTAAATAATCGCACGCTGACTCACAATGACATAGGCTTGATATACATAGACAGGGGTGGACAAGACGACCCTAACCCACACACCTGGCTTAAAAGAGAGGGGGCGCACCGGAGAGACACAGCAGGGGAAACACATTCGTAATCATGCGGACAACAAACACAAGGGAAACCACCCCCCACACCCACACCAAAACGACAGTTGGCAACAAAACATGACAGGCTTGACTTTGGAAAGAGAAAGGACGGCTCCTTTGACCACAGTTACCAGGTGGAGTAGTGGATCTTTCGCCTGACTTGGGTACGGTCAGCGTGGTATCGATTCCCACTCTGTAGCGGTGTGAGTATGAATGGTTGTCTGTCTCTAGGACTGATTGGTGACCACATATCTGTCAATCAATGTGCCCTCTAAGCTGCGCGTGTGCGTAATTGCGCCCTACTCTCGTGTTCTCCGAGCACAGCAAACATATGGAGCGCACAAAATAAAATCCAACCTGAATTGAAAAAAAAAATAAACACTACAATTTTTTTGCAACACAAATCAGAGAGTGGCAGCCTATCACTGATAAACGTCAACAAATGGTAATTACGGATAAAACTATGACTAACACAGTGTCCAGCCAATGATATGATGCAGTTCACGTCACGTGTCTACTTCCGCTGCATGAGTAAATGTCAACGACATTGGTTGGCTGCGTTAATTATACGTTATGGTTAGGTGCCTGTGTTTTGCGGGTTATTATATAGCTAACGGTTTGGTGGAGCTGCTGCCAAGCCTTTTTCATGGCCGGGCTCTGGCAGCCCCTCAACCAGCTAAAGTAAAAATGAACTGCAGTTCTTTTAAGATGGAATGGCTGTCGGAGTATGTGCAAATAGAAGAACAAGCGGTGAAATTGGGTGAGAAAGGTCTCCTCAGCAAAACATGCAGCAAAGCTAAAGTTGGAAGCAAGTTTTCCATTGGAAAAATATTGCATATAAATGGAAGCTTCACTATCTAAAGTGACACATTCAGCAGAAAAGTCATTTGAATGAGAATGAGACATGAGTAGGCCAGACTTGAATACGTCAAATTTGTGCTTATTCTAGTGACATTTATTAAGATGTTTTATTCATATATATTAACCATTAAATTTTGTCAGACTAGATCCCAGCTGACCGGGCCACAGGCGGGGGACACCCTGAATCGGTGGCCAGCCAATCGGCACAAGGAGACGCACCACCATGCACACTGACACCTATAACTAGGGGCAATTTAGAATGTCCAATCAGCCTACCATGCATGTTTTTGGAATATGGGAGGAAACCGGAGTACCCGGAGGAAACCCACGCAGGCTTGGGGAGAACATGCAAACTCCACACAGATGGACGTTGTTTCAGATCGTGTCTTTATTCGAATGGCAACCAACAACAGCGCGTGGCATTATGGGTAGAACTGAGAATGTGTTACAGTAATGACCCACTAGATGTCACTATACATTACTGTAATCTGTAACATCTTTCCTTTCTTTAGATTAGTGTTCTGTAACTTTAAACTATTCTTGTAACAAAATGACATTTTTTTTTCCTCTTTTTTTTAGCAGCTAGCCACTTCTGACACCATGTTTCAGATCGTGTCTTTATTCGAATGGCAACCAACAACGGCGCGTGGCATTATGGGTAGAACTGAGAATGTGTTACAGTGATGACCCACTAGATGTCACTATACATTACTGTTATCTGTAACAGACGTGACCTGGATTCGAACCCAGGTCCTCAGAGCTGTGAGGCCGACGCGCTAACCACTCGCGTCACCTGGTCGCCCGTGAATAAGTTCATCTGAAAAATACATTTTGAAAGATCACCATCCATCTGAATGGTTCATGTAAGTGCTTCAATTGGCCGCTTGAGGATGCCACAGGATTTCCATAGTCCTGCTATCCGCAGTATTTCTTTAGCTTCAAATAACACAATCATATGGCATCATACGATTTATTTATGAGAGCAATGCGGTTAGAGAATACTTTAGACATATTTGATTGAAACATGGACAATCTCAGTTGTTATATTTCATATCTGGTTTTATTTTGAAACCGGAACCACAGTGAAGAACTATAGTCGCCACACAAATATTTTGACTTTACATTGCCGGGTAGACTACAAGTCAAGTCACTAGGAACTGTACGAGCACTTCATCCACCAGCACCATCACACATTTGAATCCTTTTCCGTCCTCTACCAGGAAAGACGTTTTTTAAATTGCTGAAGTTAAAATTAATTTGGCTACCGACGCCTCCTCCTGCCTTTTGGACTTATGCTCTTTCTCTGCCTCGTTCGGCTGTCTGGCGGGCTACCGTCGGTTCCTTCCCGGTCCTCGGTCGAACATAGTGGTGGCCTGTCCTGTGGGCAAGAAGACGACGAAACTGTTTAAACCCACATTTCGTGAGTCTTCTCTGACCTTCGCCTTGGGAATTCGCCGTGTGGCTCTTAGACGTTGAAGCCGAGCCCCCCGTAAGCGTTTTTTTTTTTTTAGGGGAGGGGATCTCAGTGGGGGACAGGAGAGAACGCAGCAATTTGGCAATCAAAGTTGCCCTCAACTTATTGGAACGATAAAACATGGCGACATTGGAGAAATCATGTGTAGCCTGATGGGACCGCTTTACCTCCTGCGTCACTTATAGGAGTTTTTCATCTGGTTTGTTTGCTTGGATTACGACAGTATTATTAGTATTACGATGGCTTTGGTGAGCCAAAAGGCCACTAGTTGGGAATAACCATCAGCACCGGTGATGACAAAGACGATGATGACCGAGAAAAGCGATGGTTTCCACTCGATGGGATTTTAAGTAGTAGCAGGGAGTTCATTACATGGAGACTCGCCTGACATGCCGAGGACGGAGTTGCCACTACCCGACGGATGGGAAGAAGCCAGAGACTTTGACGGCAAAGTCTATTACATTGATCACATCAACCATAGCACCAGTTGGATCGATCCCAGAGACAGGTAAAGTAGATCGATGGTGCCCACATGGCATGGCTACATATTTAATAGTAAATCATTTGATGTCGTAATCTACGGTGGCCATTTCCACAACACAAAAAGGAGGACCCGTTGCTAATCGGGATAGGAAAATTGCAACATTCAATAAAAATTGCATCTCATTTTCTTAACTGCTTTATCCCCATTTGGGTCGCAGGGGGTGCTGGAGCCAATCCCAGCTGTCTCCGGGCTAAAGGCGGGGGACACCCTGAATCGGTGGCCAGCCGATGGCAGGGCACAAGGAGACGGACAACCATGCACACTCACACCCATACTTAGGGGCAATTTAGGGTGTCAAATCAGCCTACCATGCATGTTTTTGGAATGTGGGAGGAAACCGGAGTACCCCGAGGAAACCCACGCATGCCTAGGGAGAACATGGAAACTCCACACAGATGGACGTGACCTGGATTTGAACCCAGGACCCCAGAGCTGTGAGGCCGACGTGCTAACCACTCGCTTCACCGGGCCGCCCACAATGAAAATGTACTCTCTATTAAAAAAAATACAATTATATTCTACATCACAGCAAAGAATCATAATATACAATGATTTTAAAGGAGGCTTTAAAATGAAGAAAATAAGTAATTCCAAATAAAAAAAGCAGTCAATTTATTACACACTGAATAATACAGGATTTTATAATTGAATTTGATTGGTTTCTTCATTCTTTTGAGCGGTGGGCAAACCTTCATTCTTGTGTGTTTTATGTGCGGAACAGAATTGAGATATTTTCTGTTCCCTTGCAAATACTAAGTCAGGTATTGGTAATAGGCTTAGCATGCACAGTGTTGAATGTACAAAACCACCTCATAGCGAGGAGGCCTGGCTTCCCATTTATTCTTAACACTTACTTAAGACCACTCAGACTTTGTCACCTAAGTCCCATTCATGCCTCGTGTCTAGATTTTTAGAGGCTTATGGTGGATTTCCAGTGCACGATCATTGGGCTGTTTCACGACTCCCCCAAAAAGCGAGGGGTTTTGGTTGGGGCCTATAGTTTTTGCTGGATTCTGGTCTCATGTTGAAGTTCAAAGAGCTGATGTTTTTTTTCATTGTGGGAACATTAGCATTTTGGAGTCATTTTTTAATTCTTTATTGTGTAATGCCACTGGGAAGGTTGGCAGTAAATGACCGATCATGTGTTAATGCCATTGATGGCAAGATGCATGGAATCCTTCTGAACTAGCAGCATTAATCAATTAATTACAGAGAAACATTTTAAAATTTCAATCCTTTATTTAAAATATAGGATATAATCTGAAAGTTATTAGTTTTGTTTTCCCAAAGTTAAAGCAGATGTTTGCAAATGACTTATTGAGGGTGTACCGCACGTACTGCCCATAGTTAGCTAGGTTAGGTTTCAGCACTCCATGTACCTCTTGAAGATACGTGGCTGAGAAGACGTAAGAGCGAAGTTAACAAATCTGATTTCATGAAGTCTCAATTTCAAATCAAATCAAAAGCCTTTATTGTCATTTCTACATAGCTGCGTATAACGAAATTGGTGGTGCTACTCCACAAAGTGCGTTTTTCCCAGTAAAAACATAAATAAGTAATTTTAAAAGTCACGTCCGGGCAAGGTAACTCTAAAATATCTAAGATATTGCATTGTTATTGCACACCCCGAAGTTATTGCACAGAAGGGATTGTTTGAAACTGAACCGCTTTATCCTCATTAGGGCCACGGGGGGTGCTGGAGCCCATCCCAGCTGACTACAGGCCAGAGGCGGGGACACTCTGAATTGGTGGCCAGCCGTTCGCAGGGCACAAGGAGATGGACAACCATGCACACTCACACCCATACCTAGGGGCAATTTATAGTGTCCAATCAGCCTACCATGCATGTTTTTTTTGGAATGTGGGAGGAAACCAGAGTACCCGGAGGAAACCCACGCAGGCCCGGGGAGAACATGCAAACTCCACACAGGTGGACCGACCCTGGATTTGAACCCAGGATCCCAGAGCTGTGAGTCCGACGCGCTAACCACTCTCTCCACTGGGCCGCCCTGATTTCATGAAGTACAACATAAATTGCATTACATTTCTTATTGAGAGTCAGATTTGCAGGATTTAGAGAATTTAAAGTTTCTCAAGGACTCTAAACAATTATTCATTATTCATCTGTACCGCTTATCCAAACAGGGGTCGTGGGGGGTCCTGGAGCCTACCCCAGGCAGCAGGCGGGGGACACCTCGAATTGGTCTCCAGCCAAGCGCAGGACACACAAAGAAACAGACAACTCACGCTCACAATCACACCGGCACCGAGTGGGAATTGAACCCAAATTGTCCATGCCGCAGTCAGGCTTCCGATCCACTGTACCATCGAGGGCTCTAAATAATCAATGCTTTTTCAAATCAATTGTTGATTAATTTCATCATCAAGGGTTGACAATTAATTGATTAATGAGGGCACATTAAAAAAAACAATCACAATTTAACAAATGTAATTCAATCAATAAGTTCTATTTGCCTTATGTCAAGGGTGGCGAATAAGTTAGACACAAAGAGCAAACATTTTAAACTGTGAGTCAAACAGCCGCACCACGCAGTGACCTGCCAAAACAGACAGACACATACACAAAAACATGCAATTACAACCAAATTATTTACAACAATCCAATCTGCTAAATTGCATATAAGCCTCCCCTTGTATAAGCCACACCCTTTTGTTGAATTTTACAATTTCTCGCGTATAAGCCTCCCCCTGAGTCACAATTTCACCTCCATATTCATGGTTTTAATAGGGAGTACAGATGTGTTACTTTGAAGGGAACATAAGAAAAATCATCGCACATGGTATTTCTGAGATATGTGAATCAAAAGCAGATTATTAGGGTCATTATCATAAGGAAGTTAGTATGCCTGTCTTTGTAAATGCACAATATCAAATTATTCAATTTGAAAATTGAAATGTCTATCTTGATGATAACCTGTTGCTTTTTAATGAACAGTTAATTACAATTTTCTTACCAGAAGTTTAATATGTTGTGGCGACCAATTTGCTTCTAATGTCGAAATATCTCGCTTTTTTCCCCGATGGTTCATATTACTGCAATAGTTGTCACTTTCGAACAAGAAATCAAAAGAAAAAAAATCTAAGCAGAATTTTGTTTTATTTCATAATCACAAATGTACAATAATTTCCTTTCAAAAAGGAAGTGACATAAGCACAACCAGGAACTTTGTCCGTAGCGGTATAGTGTTCACCAAGTCTCTGGGTGCAATAATAGCATGGGATACAAATTACGCAGGTATCAAGGCTGATATTTTAACGATCGACCGCAAGACGTTTGATCAGCCTTAACAACTATTGGGATGTGCTGACATGGTAAACGCTACGGACACATTTACTCGCGTCTGGCCAGTCAGAGCACGTTTAATTCAGTAAGACGGCGGCACCCTAGGTAAGATGGTGACGCCCCAAGCAAGCAGTGACAGGCACAAGTGAGTTTTTTTTTACGTTTTATGCAGTATATGTTTTTTTTTCCATTGGATTTCATTCATAGACGTCAAAATATTTTTTGTTTAGCGTTTTATCTGTTTATCTTTTCTTTATTTTGAAATAAATTACGGTATCGGCCGCATTAACTTGCGTTATGGCGTTTCGTCTTTGTCACCTTGCAGTTTCATGGATTTTGTCTTTTTATGCGCATATAAGCCGTACCCTTGATTCAGTCATCATTTTTTGTCCAACAAATGCGGCTTATATGCGAGTAAATACGGTATTTGTTTTCAATGGGCCCTGATGAATTTGAGTACATTTTGAGAGAGAATAAAAATAAGAGAAACATGAAACAATGCAAAGAGCCACGGTATATACAAAATATGATAAAAGCCACGTTAATTTTGGCCAGGAGCCGTGTGTTTGCCACCCCTGTCTTATGTAGTCAAACATTAATTGCATTTTTATAAGTTGGTAGCTTCTTCTGTCCGTCATTTAGAAGATCTGTTGTTAGTTAATGTGTTTAGTGAAAAATGGGCTGTCAGGAACACATCCTTCACATTCATTCGCTCGCTCGCTCACTCGCTCTCACGCACATACGCATACAGCAGGGCTGCCAACTACTCCGGAATTTCAGGAGTTTCTCCGAAAATGTAACGCGAACTCCGGGACTCCGGAGAATCTCCCTAAACTCCGGAAATCCCCCAAAAATGTCCTATCATTTCCGGGTTTGTTCTAAAAGAAGTAGGAGTACTACACAGCACTGGTAAGTCTTATCAATATGCCTGCTCGGGTTAAGTGCAAAATGGATGTCAATTTGGATGAAATTTCTAATAAGAAACCCAGACACGCACAGAAACTTATTGGTTCATATTCGACGAAATATCCCTTGTTGAAGCCGTCTCCAAAAGGAACAACATTTGCACATTGCACAACATTAAGTGCTACTTTAGCGTGACACATGTTGGAATTCAGTGGCGGGCTGTCAGGGCCTTCAAGGCATTCTCTGCTGGCCTAAGAAATATCTGAATCATATATCATATTTTGTCCATCAATACTTATTAAATAATTCCAAATGGTCTGTTAGCTTCCTTTCATTGCTTTTCCCCCTGGTTGCACTGCTTCCAGATGTATGTTTTCATATTGAAGCATTTAACCAATCACATTTCAGCCATTATTTGTTGCCAGGGTCAGAAATCTGCCTCAAGGCCTTCACAATCAGTTCTGCAGGCTTTGCTGCATTAAGCAAGCGTCGATAAGACTGTTGCTTTAATCAATCAGAATTCGAATTGGTGACACCAAGGCCTTCTCGCAGGCGTAGGGATACGTCATTGCCTTCTCGCAGGCGTAGGGATACGTCATTGCCTTCTCACAGTCGTAGGGATACGTCATCGCCTTCACCAACTATGATTGGCTAGTGATAAGCCAGAGCTACCAAACTATTTGGAGCGAGCTGCACACGCAAATATATTGTTGTGTTGATTAAAAGCCATTTTCAAGACGGACTATGCCAGAAATACGACAGGACAGGCTCGACTTTCATCATTAGCTTCGATGGCGATAGAAAAGAAGGAAGAAAGACAGGAGGATGGATATTGTGTACAGTTAAAAATGATTTTTGGTGTGTAAAATATGGCTATATTCCTAAATAATATTTCAATTGTGGGCCCGGTTCTGATATCTGAAAAGCTCGAGTGTTTGTATTTAAGCTCCAGTGTTTGTATTTAATCACTAAATGCTGCTAGGAAGTGGATTTTGCCTGTTGTAGGCGCTACGAGAAAATGCACGGACCGCCACTGTTGGAATTACTGACTGTAAAGCGCACGTAGAAGCACCCAAACACAAAGATAAACTTATTTTCATTACGCTGTACTTTTTGAATAGTTTGCAAAAACACGATATGTTGGGGTTATTATGGATAATGTTATAGATGTATGCATTTTAATTACTTTTGTATAAGAGTTTCTTTAATTTGAGACTGGGGCAAACTCGAGGTCACCCTGCTGGCTCCAGCTTGTTGACGTAACACCTCACCGTATCCTCGGCTCCAAGGACTGTTTACTGGGAGATACACCTCGATGCAACCCAGACACCCAGATGCTTTGACTTGGACGCCGGCAGTTTACCTTATAAAGAAATTATTATGCTTATACTGCAAATTCTTACGCAGGTATTTTGGTTTTGAACTAATATGAGCAGTTGTTTTTTTGACCTTAATGGTGTTATTAGGTTAGCTTATGCAATTGTTTTGAATCAGATTACATTAAATGTTTTGAGTATGGCGCGACTAAATGGAGAGAAGAGTATGCCGTTCTTCAGAATCCTCTTGAACGAAGGCGAGTTGAGAGTGATTCTCCTTGCAAGTTGTAACCAGTGTATGTCAAAGATGTCTTCCTGTTTGATTAAATTCTATTAATAATGAATCCATCACAATATTTCAATTAATGTAAAAACATGGCATAACAGTTTGATTTAAATTGTCCTACGCTTATATTTTTTTTACATATTATATAAATTTTGCGTGAATCACATTCACTCCGGAAATACTCGGGAAATGGGACAAGGGTACTCCTGAAATGGGGTCGACGGGGGTTGGCAGCTCTGCTACACATTACTGAAACACAGTATGAAGGGTCGACCAGCACTCGCCAGCCAAGCGTCCGATTCATCCCCGATTCCTTTCACTGCCTGCCAAGGTGCACGAGGTTCAAAGTTCAGGATGAGGCCCCACAGACTGTTCGAGGCCCTGCAGAATCCTTCTCTAATACATAACTGACAAAGCTTAAACACATCTTTATGCTTGCCACGTCTTCCACTTTTAATTCCTCTGGTATTACCGCAAACAAGATTTCACTTTTGAAGAATATGTCATAGACTCAGATATTTTGTCATAGTAGTTTATTTTGATTAGGGAACATTTTTGTAATTTAATTGATGTTGAGTTTTTGGGGTTAAATATACTATCTACAACAGCAGGCAGCTGAGTGGTTAGCACATCGACCTCACAGTTCTGGGGTCGAGGGTTCGATCCCAGTTTGGCATTTGCATGTTGCGTGGGTTTTCTTCGGGTACTCCCATGAATGGTTTTCCATCTCTTTGTGCTCATAGGATTTTTTTCTCGCCATTATAGTATGATCTTTATATCTGTATTGGTTTCAAATGAACTTATTCATGGGGGCAAGTAAGGATGTTATTTGTGGAAAAACTTATTTAACCCTTATTTAAAAAAAAAACAATAACAAAGTTAAACCAAAGCCATCACAATTAATTTCTGCCGATCCCATGCTTTTTGACGTTTTGGGGGAATTTCCTTTCATTGAAACTACAATGTAGCAACACTTTTTTTGGACTCTGTCCCTACTTCCAGTGGGTCGCCTTTTATGTACTTATTAGAACTTATTACAACTCATTCATTTTTTTCATTCATTTTCTGAACCACTTTATCCTCACAAGGGTCGTGGGGGGTGCTGGAGCATATAGCAGCTGACTTCAGGGACAAGGCGGGGGAGACCCTGAACCGGTGGCCTGCCGATCACAGGGCATGAGGAGAAGGACAACCATTCACGCACACACTCATACCGAGGGCCAACCAGCCTAGCATGCATGTTTTTGGAATGAAGTAGAAAACCGGAGTACCTGGAGAAAACCCCCAAAATAACAACTTTAACCTTATACAGTCGTACCTCGTCATACGACCGCTCGTCTTACGACGGAAATTTCGATCGAATAATTCGCCCGAGATACGATCAAAATTTCGTGATGCGACCAAGCCAAGTGGCCATGGCACTGTCTTTTTTGCATCTCTTTCGTGTATAAAATACACGCTTTTTCCCCCACGTTGGTCTACATTTACATACCAGGTAAACAATATTACTATGGATCGGCAGAGTTTTGCAAATAAAAGGCGACCGTTAAAAATGGACATGAAACGCGAAATAATTGAAAAATATGAGAGTGGGGTACGTGTTACCGAGCTCGCTCGGCAATACGAGAGGAATACGTCAACCATATTCACCATCCTTAAGCAGAAGGACGCAATTAAGGAGAAGAGACCTTCCAAAGGACAAACTATCATTTCCCACCGGCGCAGTGACATTCATGATGAGATGGAGAGCCTTCTTTTATTTTGGATAAAAGAAAAACAATTAGCAGGAGATAGCGTGACCGAGTCAACCATATGTGAAAAAGCCAGCGGAATTTACATGGATTTGATAACAACGAAAGGAGAGCCTTCAACAACTTCACAACCCTTTAAAGCGAGTAATGGCTGGTTCGAAAAAAAAAAGATCGGCGAGCGGCGAGTTCCAATTCGAAAGCCGCGGTGGAATTTATCAAGACATTTGCCTTGATTATCACCCAGGAAAGTTACATCCTCCAGCAAGTTTTCAACTGCGATGAAACTTGTCTTTTTTGGAAAAAGATGCCCAGGCGGACTTTCATCGTGGCAGAGGAGAAGGCATTACCGGGACACAAACCTCTGAAGGACCGCTTAACGCTAGCGTTGTGTGCTAATGCCAGCGGTGACTGTAAAATTAAGCCGCTACTAGTGTACAATGCGGAGAACCTGCGTGCCTTCAAGAGACACAACATCAAGAAAGCAAACCTACAAGTGATGTGGCGCGCTAATTCTAAAGTTTGGATTACGCGTCATTTTCGAAAGATTTTGAAGGGGAAGAAAAAACAAACAACTCTTGATGCGTTTGTTTTGAAGACTTCGCCGGAGCGTCCGGGTGGTGTCAACCCATAGAACGAAGGTAAAAAAAGATTAAAACAAAATAAGAATTCAGTTTGGTGTGAAGTTACATTAAACGTTGAGTGTCTGTATATAGTTATCCAAGTTAATTTAGATTTGTTTGTTCGTTTACGAGTGCCGTGGATAAAGTGTTTTTCAATTCATTTCAATGTTTCGAGTTACGAAAAGCTCGTCCTACGATCTCAGTCTCGGAACGGATTACGATCGTATGTCGAGGTACCACTGTAATCTAATCTTTTAATTTTGTAACCTTGAATAAAACACATATTTTGCCTTTGGTTTATTCAGTTTTTTGGTTTTCTGTGTAGCCCGAAATACTCTATATCTAATTTCTTTTTTGTAACTGTTTAAATGTGTTCCTATACAGCAGGGGTCCCCAAACTTTTTCCTGTGAGGGCCACATAACTTTTCCCTTCTCTGATGGGGGGCCGGTGTCAGTTTGTAACAGAAAAAGTGTGACGATCGTAGGGGAGCTTAATTTTTTTTAATTGTTTTCCAGAAAGCCACACATAACCAAATAACCCTTTCCAGGTTCTTTACAGAAAAAAAGTCAGGACACATAAAATAACACTATGAATGAAATAAATAATAACTAAATAACCCTCTCTGAGTTCTTCGCAGAAAAAACAGGAAATAAATAACACTATTTATGAAATAAATAATAACTAAATAACTCTCTCTGGGTTCTTCATAGAAAAAAAAGCCATGGAACATTAACTTTCTGTTGTGCCATGCACAATCTTCTCCCTTTGCTCTGAAGTTTATGCACGACACCACAACCGTCATTACAGAATCCCACGTCAACATTTTGCAGCACAGTGCTTGCTGGTGAATTTGGCAGTGGACTCGTAGCGGGGCGGTGAGACCCCTTTTTTCCAACTCCCGGTTCATGCGTCCCATTATTAGACCGCGAGTTTCGGCCACCATGCTAGGAGCCCCGTCAGTCATGATGCTAGCTAGCTTTGACCAGTCCAGGTCCAACTTCTCCATGGTTTGGCACACTTTGTCAAAAATATCCTGTCCCTTTGAGACTTTGGAGGGCTGCCAGATCCTCGCAAATCTCAAAGTTTGCGCTAACTCCACGAATAAAAATGAGCAGTTGCGCTGTGTCTTGCACGTCCGTGCTTTCATCCAGTGCTAATGAAAAAAAGTCAAATTATTTCGTCTTCTGCTGCAGCTGGGCATATACATTACTCCCGATTTCTTCAACGCGTCTGGTCATTGTACTCACCGACAGACTTACGGCATTAAATGCATCTTTCTTCTCGGGACACACCTCCTCCGCGACAGTATCCATACATTTCTTAACAAACTCTCCGTCAGTGAAAGGCTTACCGCTGCTTGCTATCAATTTAGCAACCCAAAAGCTGGCCCGAACGGATGCCTGGTTCTGCTGAGATAGTAGTCCACTTTTTCGCTTTGAGAGTTTGTCTGCTCGTATTTGGCCTTGCAAGCTATTGTACTTGTCTTTGTGACGGGATTCATAGTGTCGGCAAAGATTGTATTCTTTGAATACCGCCACCGTCTCTTGACAAATGAGACAAACAGCCTTTTCTTTGCATTGAACAAAAAAATAATCGTTTGTCCACTCCAGGTTAAATACCCTGCATTCTGAATCAATTTTTCTCTCACCTGACTTTTTCGCCATTATTCCGTTCTCAAACAGGTTGCAGTTTTTATATGCTTGAATAGTCCGCGATGGTCCCAGGGCTCCGCCCTCACCTGCGATCGTCCAGATGTCTCGGTAACACTGCTCGTGCATGCAACGGTGGACGTGCCCGGCTGCATCAAAGGGAAACACTCTCCCCGCGCGTGTCACCAAAGAAGCAATGCGAAGCCCCGCTTCACTGGGATGATTTGTGGGCTCAGCAGGGGTGCAATGAACCAAACACAAGATTAAAACGTCCCAGTCTTCAAGGCCAAATAGGAAAAAAAATCAGATAGTGTCTCTGGTATTGTTCAGAGGGCCGGTCCAAATGTGCCGGCGGGCTGCATCCAAAAAATAAAAAATAAAAATAAACATCCGATAGCGTCTCTGGTATTGTTCAGAGGGCCGGTCCAAATGTGTAGTTTGGTGACCCCTGCTATACAGTTTAAAATACATATCTGATATCAACCACAGCTCACAGTATAACATTGTATGAGGGGAAATGTACAGCAAACAATAATCCAGTAACTCGAAGGTAGCCAAGTGGCCTACTCTAACAAAAGAATTTGTGATTGAATATTTTAGATTGCTAGCATTGTTTCTTCTCTTTAAACTGCACCGACCAGTAGTGCTGGTCGTCATTGGCTTTAGTTAGAAAAATGCCGCCAGGCAAGTGTACTCCTGTGGAGCAAAACATCAAATCGTAAAAAGGTTCTCCCCTTGTCAGGTGGTCAATCAAATGACAGTCAGTAGGCATAATGACCCCAGCATGTCCTGGGTTAATGCCGAAGCCTCCTCTCAGTTTAACGGTACACTTCTTCAGGGAGGCGTCCGGGAGGCATCCAAATTAGATGTCCGCACCACCTTATTTGCTTCCCTCGATGCGAAGGATTACCTGCTCTACTGACATTCCCTGTCTGATAGCCAATACTCTATATCGAGGAGAGTGCTCATTTTAGCCGCTTTTATCTGAGATCTTGTTCTTTTGTTCACGACCCACAGCTTGTGACCATAGGTGAATGTAGCAACGAAGATTGACCGTAAATGAAGCTTCACCTTTCAGCTCAGCTCCTCCTTTACCACAAAGAACCCATGTGAACGTTGAATTTGCCCCTCTTAAACAAGACCTCAAAATATTTCAATTCCTTGACTTTGGGAAGGACTTTTAATCCTTGACTCAGAGATGGTCTCAGATTTGAAGGTACTGATGCTCATACCGGCCGCATTACACTCTGCTGCGAACTGCACCAGAGAGTTGAAAAATGTGGCTTCTTCATAAAGCCAAGAGAACATCATCTGCAAAAAACAAGGATTGAATACTTAGGCACCCATACCTGATTCCCTCAACACCTGCTGTGCCTAGATATTCTGTCCATAAAAGTTATACACAGAATCAGTGACAAAGGGTACACTCGGTGAAATCCAACTCTTACCGGGAACGAGTCTGAATTTGTGCCGGCAATGCGGACCAAACTTTGACTCCAGTTTGTTGGACACTGAGAATTTTGGTTAAATTTTGGAATGGAAAAAAGGGTTTGTTTTGAAGAAACCCTATCAAGTTAGTTCTGCTTGCACACTTCGCCTTAAATACATTCTTCAGTGTGCAATATCATCCATTCAGCCTGCAGTGACGCACTGAACACATGTCGTCAGGGCACAGGAATGTTGTCAGCCAGATAAGGCATAGTCGTCATGTATGAGCTTGTCGTCTAATATTCTTTTCTTTTTCTTGTATTTTTATTTTTTTAAATGTGGACAGAATGCAATTTGTGCATAGATGTTGTTCTCTAACATTGATACAAGGGATTTGGACTCAACCCAGTACGAACATTTTTCCCCACACCGTCACCACCTGAGTCAGGGTTCAGCTATTCAGCTGAGCCTCGGCACCATTGCACTACATCGCGCATTGTGTCAGTTTCCATTAGCGCAACAAGGCCCCCGGCCACAGAGTTGTTTGCGTTGGGGCACGCAAGGTGGTATTTTGCAAAGTCATTATGGAATATGTTTAGTGCTTTCCTTTTGTGTTAAAAACTAGGAGACCATCATGTGATTGGGAAACTGGTCCTGTGCACATTTTCATTGAAACATTTACGGGAGCTTGCTAGCTTCTTGTTGAGTCACCTCATAAACAGAATCAGCCAAATGTTTGGTGACTCTTCACTTTCTGTTGCCATTCAATGAGAAGGAGTTTTCAAAATGGCTTATAGTCAATCTGCACCAATTGGAGAGTATTTTTCTTATAGTCATCATGGATAACATATTGCAAAATATAACTTTCCTAAATCTTCTTGCATGACACTATTAGTTGTTACTCTACTTTATGACTGCAAACTAGAGCTGGGCGATAAAACGCTTATGATAATTAATAATTATTGTGAAATAATGTTTGTCAACAATAATAGTAAAAGCTTTCGATAAAATTTGATAATTTTAAACTGCAATTACACCACCTGGCCACACTGGACGGGAGCGCTGTTGCAATGTTAACGCTAGTTCCAGACCAACGCTCAGAAGAAGAGGATGCTGAGGAAAGGTGTTTTTAGCATCGTTAGCAACAGAGGCTAACAGTTATATGACTTATCTATATCCTTATACAGCGTGATTTATGGATGGGTGTGTGTCTGTGTATGTTAAGATTCTCTCGCTACGTTTGTGCAAACCGTGCAATGTCGAGAGTTGAATTTTTTTATGGTGGCCAGAAACGGCTGTCGGATCGTTCATTATAGACGACGATTGAATTTCTTCACCTTCTCTAAGTGTGTAAACTCACCTTTTATTTGTTAAAGCTGAAAGCAGAGTTGATGTATGAATCGTTGTTTTTACATGATGTGCCCTAAATGCAACACGTGGCTGATTGGTCCTAAGGAAGGACGCCTTACCACGTCATTTTCAGAAGAATTTCCGCCAGCGAGTTTCCAGGTGCTCCTGGAACACCTTTTCTGTCGTGACAGGAGTTATAAAACATCCACCCATCCATAAATCGCACTTTATCTATTCTATAATCCTGATAAAGTGCGATTTATGGATGGATGTGTGGGTGTGAGTGTGCACCTAGAAACTCGCTGGCGGAAATTCTTCCGAAAATGACGTTTGTAATTGACGTGGAAAGGCGTCCTACCTTACAACTACATTGGGTCAGCGCGTCCAGCACCATCGTGTCTCGCCGAGTCTTTCCGTCACAACAGGAAAAAAAGTGTTTCGGGGAGCATAAGATAGATAAAGCGTGATTTATGGATGGGTGGATGTTTTATGTTAACATTCTCACGCTACGTTTGTCCAAACCGTGCATCGCAGAGAGTTGACATGGTGGCCAGAAACGGCTGTCGGATCCTAATAGACGAATGATTGAATTTCTTTACCTTCTGTGAGAGTGTAAACTCAAGCTTTGAGCATTTGCAAGGATTATCGATGAGTGTGTCTGACCAGAAATATGTTAACTTGCTGCACTCTTGTGGTAGTTTTAAACATTACACTCTACAGATTTGAAAAACCTTTTTCAATGCATGCTCCAGCACCCCTCGCAACCCTAATGAGGATAAAGCAGTTCAGAAAATGAGATGAGATGGGAGATGTAAATTAAGCTCAAACCCAAGTTTATGTGGTTTCATTTTGGTTGTGATAATTTGGTTATGTTCTACCACACAGATGTATCCTGGTTACTATTGAAAGACATTTTCAATATTATTATAATTATAAATATAAGAAATGGAGCCTGCCAAGAGGCACTTTATAGACCAGATGATTGGAGATTTAATTTGGTACAACCAAACTGTGAATCAGTGAAGCATGTGAGGATGATGACAGGTGGCTATTGAGCGATTAATAGTGAGATGGTGACCAGGCTGCTGCAACCAGCTGGCCTTTCACTCACAAGTCAATGGAGAGCCCCAAGTATGGGTCACCGGCTGTCAGCACTGCCCCTCCAGCACAGCCATTAGAGGACAGGATTTAGAGGGTGATAGTGTGGAGAGGGAGAATTAAAGAACAGGGACGTGTCCAGCCAACCAGCCATTGGCAGCAGTTTCTGTGTCCCCTTGTCGGAAACTAAATTTAGAGCCAAGCTGAGGGTGAAGGGGTCTCATCCTGGCCCCTTTTTTTCTATTATTCATCAGTGAAAAGGATGCAGTTTACTTTCTATCAAGACTCACTGTTTGTTTTTGGGTCACTTGCTTCTTTTACTTTCAAGTAACACATTTGACTATTTTCCCCCTCTTAACTGGCACAGTTCAGTAGGTGCGTCATGGGAACGCGCATAGAAAAACCCACTTGTGGAATTGTATGTTGTCAGAATAATTTTGTTGACCAAATATTTTGAAACACATGTAATGTGACTCTTCCCATTCACTAAACACCTGAAGAAGCATTGTTGACTGTTCCTCTCCTTTTTTGTCCCCTTCATTGAAGCAGCGACATACTTGAAATTGTTACTTAAATGTTGGCTTGGAAAGCCACTCAACCGAGCAATAACTCTTAGCCATGCTCTGAAGAGTATAACTGGCTTTAAAAGCAATCTGTTCATACTTGATGCTAACTTACCACTTTTAACATTAAAAATTAAACATCCTAAAATTATTTTATGACTGCTTTTTACATGTTGCTTTGGTGACTAGAGGACATTTTAGGAAACAAAATAAACGTTAGAATGTAAGACTTAAATCTATTTAATGTGTACAGGCACAGCTATACACGAGTCATTTTCACTGAAGTGTTACAAAACAGTTTTTTTCTTAAAATAATAGCATTTTCTCTTGGACTTTGCTTCTGTCCATATTTCCATCATTAGAAAAACGCAATTTTGACAAATAGTAGGGAAAAAAATGTTGCATCAAATCTGAAGAACGACCCCCCGACCTCAGCACACAAACGCACGCGCGCACGCACACGCACACAAACACGACTGCGCTGACTGGCTGGAAGGCGGACGGTTGCCCTAGTTACCTCCAGGCGATGCATTGGTAGTTCTCGAGGAATGTCGCGGGTCGGTTTCCTCCTATTGTGGTTTGCAGGAGGGACCCCAGTCGTTCCACCCTCTACTTTTTTTACCCCCCCCCTCTTGGAGGTGAATAGAAGACTCTGAAATACCAGAAGAGCACCCCTTTGAGACATGGCAATGTGAGAATAAGTTGCAGTCAAATCAAATTGAGTCAAACCTTACTTGTGTGAATAAAAACTAATGCAGCTTGAATGAATCAATGAATGATTATTTAATCATGTTGTATTTGTCTTGGCCCGACCAAGACAAATACAACATTATCTCCTCCCATCTCGGTCCTCCTGTGTGGAATTTGCATGTTCTTCCTGGGGATGTGTGGGTTTTCTCTGGGTACTCCAGTTTCCTCCCACATTCCAATGCGTGGTAGGCTGTTTGGACACTAGGTATGAGTGTGAGCTTGAATGCTTGTCCGCCTCATCATGCCCTGCGATCGTGCGCCAAAGTCAGCTGGGATGGGGGTCCCTTGTGAGGATAAGCGGTTCAGAAAATGAATGAATGGGTGCCCAGTGGCACATTCTTCTTCAATTTGAAAACCCTCAATGGCTGTTTTTATTTTTTAATTGTTTATGATGCTTAGTGTATGTGACCATTTCTAACGTGCGCACAGTTGAGAGATGTGTAATTAGCAAAAAAAATGCATCTGCTCAGATCAACTTTATTCGTCATTACAACAAGTGCAACAACATTTAATTCCAGGTTCAGCCGACCGAGAAATTAGATTTAATATCTTAAGATCAGAATAAGATGTCAATACATAATTTCCTATGACCCACCAATGCCAGCTTTTTGTCATTAAAATACTTTTGGGTGATGTACAGTATAGTATGTTTAGTTTTGCATACACATGCACTGTTTTTCCAAACGTGTTCGAAAACTAAAGCAATAAATGTGAACTACAGACGCTCCCCTACTTACGAACGAGTTACGTTCCGAGCGATTGTTCGTAAGGTTAATTTGTTCGTAAGTTGCTTCAGTGCTATATTTTGTATTATAATTAGTTTAAGGCCTATATAAGTATATTGAAGGTTTATATAAGTATGTTTAAGGCTTGTATAAGTAACACACAGTATGTACATGTACGTAATAAGATAAATAAAATGAAGTTTAACTTACTTTTGGAAGATGTACTCGATGCTTAAGGAGATGATGGAGGAGGAGGAGGAGGAGGAGGAGGAGGGAGAGGAGGATTTTATATCATGAGAGGGTCTTCGTCGTTGCTGGAATGGGTTTCAAAAGTTACTTCCTCCTCCGTAACTTCAATGTAGGAAGAAGTTGAGGGTCGAGGAGAAGAAGATGAGGGTTGATGAGTATCTTCCTCAGAGGATTTACTAGAAACTGGCCGAAAGAAGCGATCTAACGACGATTGCACAGTTTTCTTCTTTTTTTCATCATAAATGATGAGGTAGCACTGTATGGCATCATTCAATTGATTTGCAAACTTTGTGCAACGTTCAATATTTGGGTCTTGCTGCTCGAAGTCTGTGATGGCTTTATCTATGAGCGAATTTCTTCAAAATCTAACATACAAACTTACAGCATCTCTTTCCGAACATTTTTCGACATATGCCATATTCGCAGACATGTTCGTATGTACCGTTGTTCGCAACTTGAATGTTCGTAAGTAGGGGAGCGTCTATATAGCAAAAAAATAGCTAGTCAAAATTGATTAAGGAGGGGAAGGCGTATCCATCAGTGAATGGCCAATGATTTAAGTGTATAAGATGTTTACTTCTGTTTAGAGCATGTGGGAGGAATGACATTTTAGGGTAAAAGACTCCGTCACACATTTCCATTTGTCAGGAGTACCATATTTTCACACCTGTAAAACGCACCGCCCAAAAGAGCGCAGTCTCAGTTGCGAGTGTCTCTCATCTCAACCACTTGGCGCTGAACGTCTCCAAAACAATGGAACTCATCGTGGACTTCAGACGGAACAAGGCTGCTCCGCTCTGCTGATCTCACTTGAGCTACTTATTCATTCTTTCATTCATTTTCTGAACTGCGTTATCCTCATTAGAGACGCGGAGGGTGCTGGAGCCAATCCCAGCTGTGTCCGGGCCAGAGGCGGGGGACAACCTGAATCGGTGGCCAGCCGATCGCAGGGCACAAGGAGACGGACAACCATGCACATTCACACCCACACCTAGGGGCAATTTAGGGTGTCCAATCAGCCTACCATGCATGTTTTTTGGAATATGGGAGGAAACTGGAGTACTCGGAGGAAACCCACGCAGGCATGGGGAGAACATGCAAACTCCACACAGGTGGACGTGACCTGGATTCGAACCCAGGACCCCAAAGCTGTGAGGCCAACGTGCTAACCACTCGCGCCACCACTTGTAATAGTTGCGAGTATATTTTCTGTTTTTTGTCAATACATAGGGCGCTTCGTTTTAAAGGACGCGCTGCTATGGTTTTGCTTGCATGACGCAGCATAGCTCATAGCATGCATGCTAGCGTATGTTTTAAGAAGGGCAACAGGAGCAAAACTGAGTTTGATTTTTTTTTTTATTGACGTAATGTGTATTCGTGAAAATATAAGTCAAAGTATTTAAACACCTACAAATCTGTCAAAGTCCTCATCTTCTTCATCCGACATAAAGAGTTGGCCGACAATGTTGGGTTCCATAACATTGTTAGGGTCAGCGTTATCGTCGTGGGGTTTTGTAATAGTGATTCCAGCTTCGTTGAAAGCTCAAAATACAGTGCTCGCAGGCACTTTTGCCCAGGCATCGACAATCCATTCCAAATCGCCACGTAACTTCTGCAACGCTACCTGCCCGTCTTTGTATGGAACTACTATGTTGGTGGCCATCCGACATTCATCACTCCCAAGCTGTTCGCAAAGCTGTTTCTCCACGCTGTTAAATTGTGTTCGATGCATGGCTTCAGTCCATTTTCCAAATGTTCACACCCACATTCTGTTGTCATTCATGTCAGGCATTTCCTCTGTATAGGTCTAATGTTCTGTTTCTTTAAGTATTGAGAGTGTTTTTGAGGGTTAAAAGTGCAATGAACACACGGAAGTCAAATGCTTTGTTTTTGTTTTTTAACACTTGGTACTAGTTCCAAACCTTTATAGTGGAAGTGATTATATTTGGTTCTTTTTATAACACATAACCTCATGAAGACCTGGCATCCACATAAGTGGACATCACATTTTCACTTGCCCCAAAAATTTCCTTATTGACAACATTAAATGTCCAATTGATTTAAAGTGGGAGTACTAGGTGTTAATGCTCTTGTTTCAGTGCCATTTAGGGCGCTAGACATCCAATCCACTGGGAGGCTGCCAGCCTCTTCTAGTCAAAATGGATTGGATGTTCGCCTCACAGTTCAGGGGTCCTGGGTTCGATCCCAGGTCGGTCTTGTGTGGCGTTTGCATGTCCTCTCTGGGCTTGTGTGGGTTTTCTCTGGGTACTCCGGTTTCCTCCCACATTCTAAAAACATGCATGGTAAGCTGGTTGAACACTCTAAATTGCCCCTAGGTATAAGTGAGAGCGTGATTGGTTGTCTGTCTTTGTTCAGAAAATGAAGGAATGAATGAAAAAACACAGGTTGCCCTAGTTATATTTTGAATTTATTCTTATTACATATCTTGTCCATACAAGTTAAAGAAACAAGTACTGTTTTTTGTTTCTCCACCACAGGCAGACAAAGCCGCTGACGTTTGCCGACTGTATCGGAGATGAGCTGCCAGTCGGTTGGGAGGAGGTGTTTGACCCTGTGGTTGGGGCATACTATGTCGACCACAATACCAGTGAGTCCTAAAGGCACAGGCACTTTTATCAACCTCAATGCTTTTTTACTATAGATGTCTTCTGTCGTTAATTTTCATCATACATAAATAAATACAGTCGTATCTCTACTTACGAAATTAATTGGTTCCAGAACTTTTTTCGTAACTTGAAAATTTCGTAAGTAGAGGTGTACTTTATATGTAAATTCTCTAATTCGTTCCATAGTCCCCACACAACAACCAATCAAACCCTTTAAAATTGGTCAAAGTGTCCCAATTTTGTATGAAACGTGATGAAACACAAAAATGAGGGAGAATTACAGTGGTACTTTGATACACGAGCTTGATGCGTTCCGGGATTTAGCTTGTATGTCGATTTACTTGTATCTCAAATCAACGTTCCCCATAGAAATGAATTTAAAACAAATTAATTCATTCCAACCCTCCGAAAAAAACACCAAAAAACAGGATATTGGAATGGAAAAACATTTCTATTTGTTCTAATTCGCCACAGGATATTGGAATGGAAAAACATTTCTATTTGTTCTAATTCGCCATCTATTAACAGAGTGACAAATAACTAGTGGTATGATGTTTAATAGTACTAAAACTAGAATGATTTCGCGGAGGGGAGAGAGAGGGTGACAGAGAAAGAGAGACTTTTTGCACGGCAACGCGCTCGTAACATAACAAACAAATTTAAATGAACTTGGATTACGATACAGAGACACTCAAACATAAGTTTAATGTAACTTTACACTCAACTTAATTTTAATTTAGTTTTAAAGAAAGTAAAAAAACAACTTTCTTGGCTCTATTTGCCCCTCCACCCTGACTTTCAGTTGTTTTTTAAAAGGAACCTATCGAGTGTTGTTTGCTTTTGTCTTCCCTTCAAAATATTCCGAAAATTATGCACACAAATGTCCTCACAATAGGATAACCACTTCCCAACTTTCCCGGGAAGTAGTAATCCTCTTGTATTGGCAAGCAAGCACCATTCTGCAGTGACTAACGGGCAAAGGAAAACACTGATAAAATGCTCCATAGAGACATTTAAACGAAGGAGTTGCGGGGAGAAAGACGGGTGCCCATGATCTTCTTATGAGCAGCCTCTTGCGTCCACTGTATGCTCATATATAAAAATGTGTCTCCTATCTTACGATGAATATTTGCTCAAAATTTAACTCATATCTCAAATGGCTCGAATGTTGGGGCACTTGTATGTCAAGGTATTACTGTATCAGGAAATGATTTATTAATGTGTTAAAATAAAGCATATGAAAATGTGCCCTGTGCCGCTGAAGTAGTTCCCTCTGTGGCCGTTATAATGGGAGTAATAATAATAATAATCTCATTTTCTGAACCGCTTTATCCTCATTAGGGTCGTGGGGGGTGCTGGAGCCTATCCCAGCTGACTCCGGGCCACAGGCGGGGGACACCCTGAATCGGACAACCATGCCTACCGTGCATGTCTCTGGAATGTGGGAGGAAACCGGAGTACCTGGAGGAAACCCACGCAGGCCCGGGTAAAACATGCAAACTCCACACAGATGGTCATGACCTGGATTTGAACCCAGGACCCCAGAGCTGTGAGGCCGACGCGCTAACCACTCGCCCCACCGGGCCACCCTAATAATAATAATAGATAATTGCTATTATAATGGCGGCCCGGAGGCTGAGTGGTTAGCGCACCGGCCTCAGAGTTCTGGGGTCCTGGGTTTGAAGCCAGGTCGGTTCACCTGTATGGAGTTTGCATGTTCTCTCCGGGAATGCATGGGTTTTCTCCGGATACTCTGGGTTCCCTCCCACATTCCAAAAACATGCACGGTAGGCGGGTTGGACACTCTAAATTACCCCTGGGTATGAGTGTGAGTGTAAATGTTTGTCCATCTCCTCCTGCCCTCCGATTGGCTGGCCACCGGCTCGAACTCAGCTGGGATAGGCTCCAGCACCCCTTGCGAACCTTGAGAGGATAAGTGGTTCAGAAAATTATAGAATGAATTGCTATTATACTTGGCACGTTTTTTTTTTTTGCCGTCGTGAACGTCGTCTGTGCACCATCTCCCCCCATGCTTTTGTCTTAAGTTGTTGCCCTCCCCGTACGCTTCAGTTGTAATTTAAATTACCAGTAATATACAGTGGTACCTCGTCACACGACCGCTCGTCATACAAAATTCTCGTCTTACGACGGAAATTTCGATAGAATAATTCGCCCGTCATGCGATCAAAATTTCGTGATCCGACCAAGCCAGGTGGCCATGGCACTGTCTTTTTTGCATATCTTTCGTGTATAAGAATATTTACGAGCACCGAATGAGTTATTCAGACCAGGAAACGCACAACGCGCATGCGCGGGGAAAAGAGGGCTTTCTGGGTAATGAAGTATACTCGTGCACACAACGCCCGACAGGCAATGGCACTCTTACTCAGAATAAAACTTTACCCACAATCAATACGTGGGTAAGCTCAGCTGCTGTATTTCCTGTTATTTTTATCTAATACGAGGAGTATTATATTACTTCTCATTCGCTGCTCATAAGAACATCAGGGGCACTTGCTCGCAACTCCCCGCAATAGCATCCACGGTAGCAACTCTATCATAGGCACCGTTCGAGGGGATGCGAACACAGATGCTACAAGCTAAAAGGGAGCCGCTAGCCAGCGCCCGCGAAGCTCCCATGAGCAGCGGAGCGATCGCTGATAAAAGACTGCTGCTCGTTGGCTGCTCATAAGAACATCAGGGGCACTGGCTCGCAACTCCCCGCGATAGCATCCACGGTAGCAACTCTATCATAGGCGCCGTTCGAGGGGATGCGAACACAGATGCTACAAGCTAAAAGGGAGCCTAGCCAGTGCCCCCGAAGCTCCCTTGAGCAGCGGAGCGATCGCTGATAAAAGACTGCTGCTCGTTGGCAAGTGGTCGTGCGTTATCCGATTGTGAGGACATTTGTGTGCATCATTTTCTGAATATTTTGAAGGGAATAGTACAACAGCAAACAGCCCATTGATAGCGAACGTGAGGGTGGAGTGTTTGCTCCGTTTACGAGTGCGTTGTGTGGAAAAAAAAAACGAAGCCCCCCGCCCCTTTTGTGCCCCTCCCCTCGGTGAAATCCGCCCAATTTTAGTTAGATTAAACACATTTTATTTCTATTAAACCACTGGTTAAGTGTTACTTTGTTAATAGATGGGAAATTAGAAGAAATTAAACATTTTTTCCAATCCAATATCCTGTTTTTGGTGTTTTTTCAGAGGGCTGGAACGAATTAATTTTTTTTCCATTCATTTCAATGGCAAACGTCCGCTCGAGTTACGAGAACCTCGTCATACGATCTCAGTCTCGGAACGGATTACGATCGTATGTCGAGGGACCACTGTATATATTTACAATGAGTCTTTCCGCCAGCTTTGTTTTTTTAACAAACCTTTTTTGTTGAATGACTCTCAGAGGTCAGTATGTGGGCTCCTTCTTGTGGTATGCCAAACAGTCAAGGATTAGAATTTTTAAACCGCAAAATGTTGTTGTGTCCTTAATGTCTATTTAGCTCTGGTACATTTTATACAGTTTAGTTCAGTTGTTATTTAAATTACCAGTATTACATACAGTGGGGCAAATAAGTATTTAGTCAACCACCAATTGTGCAAGTTATCCTACTTGAAACGATTAGAGAGGCCTGTAATTGTCAACATGGGTAAACCTCAACCATGAGAGACAGAATGTGGGAAAAAAGAGAAAATCACAGTTTGATTTTTAAATAATTTATTTGCAAATCATGGTGGAAAATAAGTATTTTGTCAATACCAAAAGTTAATCTCAATACTTTATGTACTCTTTGTTGGCAGTAACGGAGGCCAAACGTTTTCTGTAACTCTTCACAAGCTTTTCACACACTTGCTGGTATTTTGGCCGATTTGGGGTTGTCGTTGGGCAACACAGACTTTCACTCTCTCCACATATTTTCAATGGGGTTGAGTTCTTGAGACTGGCAAGGGCACTCCAGGACCTTGAAATGCTTTTACGAAGCAACTCCTTTGTTACCCTGGCTGTGTGTTTGGGATCATTGTCATGCTGAAAGACCCAGCCACGTCTCATTTTCAATGTCTTTGTTGATGGAAGGATATTTTCACTCAAAATCTCTCGATACATGGCCCCATTCATTCTTTCCTTCACACAGATCAGTCGTCCTGGTCCCTTTGCAGAAAAACAGCCCCAAAGCATGATGTTTCCACCCCCATGCTTCACAGTGGGTATGGTGTTCTTCGGATGCAATTCAGTATTCTTTCTCCTCCAAACACGAGAACCTGTGTTTCTACCAAAAAGTTCTATTTTAGTTTCATCTGACCATAACACATTCTCCCAGTCCTCTTCTGGATCATCCAAATGATCTCTAGCGAACCACAGACGGGCCTGGATGTGTACTGGCTTCAGCAGGGGGACACGTCTGGCAGTGCAGGATTTAGTCCCTGGTGGCGCATTGTGTTACTGATAGTGGCCTTTGTTACTGTGGTCCCAGCTCTCTGTAGATCATTCACTAGCCCCCCCCGTGTGGTTCTGGGATTTTTGCTCACCGTTTTTGTTATCATTTTGACACCACAGGGTGAGATCTTGCGTGGAGCCCCAGATCGAGGGAGATTATCAGTGGTCTTGTATGTCTTCCATTTTCTAATAATTGCTCCCATAGTTGAGTTGATTTCTATACACAAAGCGTTTTACCTATTGCATATTCAGTCTTCCCAGCCTGGTGCATGTCTACAATTTTGTCTCTGGTGTCCTTCGACAGCTCTTTGGTCTTGGCCATTGTGGAGTTTGGAGTGTGAGAGAATGATGTTGTGGACAGGTGTCTTTTATGCCGATAATGAGTTAAAACATATGTTATTAATACAGGTAACAAGTGGAGACCTCATTAGATCTCGTTAGAAGAAGTTAGACCTCTTTGACAGCCAGAAATCTTGCTTGTTTGTTGGTGACCAAATACTTATTTTCCACTCTAATTTGGAAATAAATTCTTTAAAAATCAAACAATGTGATTTTCTGTTGGGTTTTTTTCTTCACATTCTGTCTCTCATGGTTGAGGTTTACCCCTGTTGACAATTACAGGCCTCTCTAATCTTTTCAGGTAGGAGAACTTGGTGGTTCACTATATACTTATTTGCCCACTGTCTATTTACAATGAATCTTTCCACCAGCTAATATTTGATTTGATTTTAAACTCGTCCTCCCAGAAAGTACCCAGCTGGAGGACCCCCGGTCCCAGTGGCAGCGGGAACAGGAGGCGATGCTGCGGGAGTACCTGGCCGTGGCCCGTGACGCCCTCAGTGCCCAGAAGGAAATCTACCAGGTGAAAGAGCAGAGGCTCCATCTCGCACAACAAGAGTACCTGCAGCTCAACAACAGCTGGCGGGACAAGTCCTCATCACAGACCAGTTGTAAGTGTTGTTTCAAATGAATGACTAAAACTCATTTTTTACTGGTCAACTGAGATTCTTTTATACACCCGTTGAATAGTCAATTCCAGTTTTTAGTCTCTAACAAACTAGAGAATTGTTCTTTATGTATTTTTGCGACTCTTATCATTCCAGTGAATTCCAGAACGTCCACTTCCAGCAAATACGACCCGGACATCCTCAAAGCAGAAATAGCCACAGCCAAAAGTCGGGTAGGAGAAAGTTCCAAACCTTATTTTAAGAATCACTATGAAATTATATAACTGCACTATAAAGGAACGCTTTTTTTTATTCCGCAGTATCCCTTTTTTGTTTCTTGTGTGTTTCTCAGGTCAACAAACTAAAGCGGGACCTGGCCTGTATGAAGCAAGAGCTACAATACAAAGAACAAGGCTTCGAGACCCTCAAAGAGTAATATTTACCACTTTTGTTGGTTTTATTGAACCATTTTTCTCCATGCCAATTTTTCAAATACTTGATAAAGTGTAGATTCCCTCCGGTGACTCAGACATTAGTACAAACATCATTATGCTGAGCAGGAAATGCTTCCTTATCGCCTCAGTTGTTGCCTCAGCATTTATCGTACATTCCTTACTGTCATTAAACACGGGTGCTACTATCAAAACACCAGGTGAGGAGAATAAGTGGACTGCAAATTCAAGTTGCAGCAGCCAAGGTGATGGAGGCAAAGGCATTCTTTCTCTCAAAGCAACAATGTCGCCATAATGATTTGATTTTAGAAATTTGATTCTTATTCTGTGGCAAATTAGCTGCCAAGTCCTAGTTGACACAAGACAAATTTCTGCTACTTGCTCTCGCAATTGAGAGTGTCACAGGAGGATTAATGAGTAGCTGAGTAGTCGAACAACATTCCTTCATGACTCCACCTCCCACCATCCCTCTCCTGTTACAGTCACCAGACGGCGCTCGGCGACCTATCGCCACTTGCGCAAATACAAAATAGGCTTAGGGCTGTAATGCGGCCACCAGCTTCCTGATAAGATTTGGCCAAATACTTGGTGTGTTTTGAAATTTTTGTGCGACTTGAAAAAAATGTGTGGGAAACATGTTTGTTCAAATAGTAGCCACATAATGACTCTTCGTTTGAGTTTTTTTTTTTTTTTAAAGCAAAATTACACGCTCATATGAGACTTGTTCAAAAAATGTCATACAGACCATTTACCAAAATGTTAAGATACTAGTTGTAGCAATTTATTAATAACATTTGTAAAACTAGTATGGCCCACATGACCCAAAATGTTATGTTCACATATATGGGCCCAAGCTCTCAATTACATTTATAATTTTTCAAAATTGATACTGAAGGTATTTTCCAAAACAACTTTTATCTACTTTTTAATGAATAAATGGTAAATAGACTTGCGCTTTTATACTTTCCCAAAGCACTTTGACACTGTCGTTATTTATCAACTGATGACACCGTATCAGGAGAAACGCAGGGTTCAGTATCTTGCTCAAGGACACTTGGGCAAGGTCACACTGCCCCGCAATGAAAAAAGATTATTGGAGAATAAAATGTTGGAAAACAAAATAAATAAAATTAAAAATAATTAAAACAGAAATACTCTGGTTATGGGGTGTTTAACACACAAGCGGTGATGGTGGCAAGGCAGAAAAAAAGGGTTCATAAACACGGGGAAGAATGAAGGAAGTAAGGGATGTCATTCTTAAAAAAACAAAACTTTTATTTCTAATCATACATTTGAGAAACTTTCCCAGGTCAACTAAATGTTTGAAGTTAGATAGAAGGTTGTATGATTTAATTTCATACAAGTCCAACACGCTCCACATTAAATATTACCCTAAAGCGCTTTTGTTTGTAACTGGGCGCAATGACTCTTCCCGCTCTGCCTTGTTTGAGAAGCACTTAAGAGAGGATTACAGGCTTCTTTCCCCGCCTTTCACTTCCTCATTCTCCATGTATGTTGTGCTCTCTCTCTCCCTCCCTGAAGAATGTAGAATGACCTGTTAGTGTGACACGTGCATGACTTCATAAATACCTTCTCGGCAGCCTCTGGTGGCTGTATGCCGTAGTGCTGAAGATTTCTCCATCTCTTAACCCTAGAATGGTAACTCTCTATTTCAGGGGCTACCTTTCACGCTTCTGAAATAGAGGGTTACCATGGTTACTGGGGAAAAATGGGTCCTAAGCAAGACTGTGCAATGAAGGGTGTCCATTCCCCCCCCGGTAACCATGGTAACCCTCTATTTCAGAAGTGTGAAAGGTAACCCCTGAAATAAAGGGTTACCATTTTAGGGGTAATTAAGGGTGTCAGTCATTTTTGGTTTCTTTTAGAGAACCAGTATGTCTGCCATCTAGATCTGTCACAATTAATCGAGTAATCAACGTCTAGTTTATTATCAAATGAATCAACAACTGTTTTGACAGTTGGTCCATCATTTAGAGAGATTGGTCACCCAAATTTGTCCAAATCCTTTTTTGGGCCTCTCAATTGTATTTTATTTTAATATTACTAACTAACGCACTAACTATTATTATTTCATTTTTTTGTGATTATATATATCTATCTATTTATAAATTTTATATATATATATATATATATATATATATATATATATATATATATATATATATATATATAAATAATATAATATATATGTGTATGGATGTATGTGTATATATGTCTATTTTTCTTTGTATTTATTTGTATTATACATTTAAATTTTACATATTAAATGTAATGTTGTTTTGTTTTACATTTTCTATTGAAAGAAAAAGCCAAAGACCTGTTTTTATTTCTTATTTTTTTTAAATTACTAAGCATAAACATATTTCATTCATTCATTTTCTGTCATTATCCAATTACCGAAGCGCAGTGTTATATATAATTATAAAATCCGATTTTTTTCTTGTCAGGATTGACCAGAAAGTGTCCAATTGCCCATATGGTTTCAAGCTGCAGGAGGCGCAAGCCATCCTCACCGAGGTGCGCTCTATCCGAGATGCCATCAGCACCGGCGAGAAGGAGAAACAAGAGCTTATACAGGTGGGAAATCACTGTTATAATAATGCCTCACTCAGGCTCTGTTTGTAATCTTTTACTTACTAAACAAAAATTTATCCGGTAGTCTATATATTTTACTCAATAGTATAGTAGTATGTGGACGGCCCGGCGGATGAGTGGTTAGCGCTTCGGCCTCACAGTTCTGGGGTGCTGGGTTCAAATCCAGGTCCACCTGTGTGGAGTTTGCATGTTCTCCCTGTGTGGGTTTCTTCCGGGTACTCCGGTTTCCTCCCACATTCAAAAGACATGCATATGTGTGAGGGTGAATGGTTGTCTCTCTCATGCTCTGCGATCGGATGGCTACCGATTCAGGGTGTCCCCCGCCTCGTGCCCGAAAGTCAGTTTGGATATGATCCAGCACCCCTCGTGACCCTTGTCAGGATGAAACGGTTCAGAAAATAAATGAATGAATAGTATACTCTAATCCCTCGATTATCACGGTTAATGTAGACCAGACATGGCCGCGATAAACGAAAAATCGCGAAGTAGGGTCACCCCTATTTAAAAAAAATATATATATACCGTAAAACCTCTATTTGAATGGCACCTCTAATAAAAAGATACCTTGGTGGAAGAATTGAAAAATAGAACACCAGCCTCTAATTGAACGTCACTACGGGAAAAGTTGGAAACAGCGGCATGCCGGTGAAATAGAGGTTTTTCTCAACTTGAGAAGGTGGTCAGATGGTAAGCGCCTTCTTGACTTGGATTCATACTGTTGTCACATTAGCGATGCCACCAAGAAGCAATTAAAGAAGCTCCATATTGATTTGGCCGTGATTCCAGGAGGCTGCACCAAATGTATACAGGCCCCCGAGGTCTACTGGAACGCCCCATTCAAGGCCAAAGTCCGACAGTTCTACGAGAACTGGATGTTGCACGGCGAGCGACACCAAATTCGGCAACATGCGAGCACCAACCGGTCTCGATGGCTCGAAGGATTGCCAGATCCATTGTTTCAGGTCAGACGGCCCGATTCAGACTGGTTTGCAACTTCTCCAGCAAGCGTGAGCCAATGCTGGCGATGATGAACGTGAACTCACTCAGACACTCGACGCTGATGCGGAAGGTGATGTGAATGACGAGGACAGCTACAACAGCGATGTGTCACTTGATTTTCACCAGTGAATTTGTAATTAATTACCAGTAATCGCCTTGTATTTATGCCTTTTGTTAAATAAATATGTATATGTTACCTGGTTTCTCTTTGCATCCATAAATTTTGCCGCATCTTCTCAAAATTCTGACCAGCTAGTGGAAAAATAGAGCGGCAACCTCTAATTGAACGGCATCTCCAATTGAATGGCACTACGGGGGAAAGTTTGAAAAATAGAACGGCATGCCGTTTTTTTTAAACTTCAGTGCTGAGTTCTAGAAGAAAGCGGAGGACAGGGGAATGGCTTCCGCTTGCGAGTTTCAGCGTGGATTTTCTCATTTTTATGAACGTACAAAAAAAAAATCCCCCTTAAAAAAACGCGATGTAGTGAAACCGCGATAGTTAAAGCCGCGATATTCGAGGGATTACGGTAGTATGTTCAAAATCACTATAGCCCACAGGTGTCAAAGTGATGGCCCCGGGGCCAAATCTGGCCCGCCGCCTCATTTTGTGTGGCCCGAGAAAGTAAATGATGAGTGCTGACTTTCTGTTTAATGATCAAATCCAAATAAATAATATAGATGTACAGTGGTACCTTGAGATACGAGCTTAATTCGTTCCGGGACTGAGCTCGTATGTCGATTTTCTCGTAACTCAAACGAACGTTTCCCATTGAAATGAACTAAAAACAAATTAATTTGTTCCAATCCTCTGAAAAAACACCAAAAACAGGATTGGATTGGATTTTTTTTTATTTGTTCTAATTCGCCATCTAGTAACAAAGTAACACATAACTGGTGGTTTAATATTACTAAAATGTGTTTAATAGTACTAAAATTATACGGATTCCGAAGGGGGAAGAGAGAGAGACGGATAGAGAGAGGGGGGAAGGGGGGTGGCTTTTTGCACGGCATCGTAACATAACAAACAAATTTAAATGAACTTGAATTATGATGCAGACACACTCAAAAATACCGTAATTACTCGAATATAACACGCAGGTTTTTGCAAAATAATTAATTCCAATAGTTGGGGGTGCGTGTTATAATCAAAAACTAATTTTTTTTTTTTTTTTTTTTTTTTTTTTTGTGTCTTGTTACATGGCCCTTAGCCTGGTGCTTTTTCTTGCCAAATAAATTGAATTGAAATTGAATTGAATAAAATAAATTACAAATTTTCGATCGAAAAAAGCATTGTCAAACTCACTTTGACGCACGGATTTTACGTCATCTCGTAGAGCCGACGCACGGATTTTACGTCATCTCGTGAAGCCGAGACCACCACTGCCCCCCTCTAGCCTCGTACCCGTCTCAGTTCACCCTCTCTCAGTTCAGTGTTATAATCAATAACTAAAATAAATTACAAATTTTCGATCGAAAAAAGCATTGTCAAACTCACTTTGACGCACGGATTTTACGTCATCTCGTAAAGCCAATCGGATGATGTGTTGTGGGAGGAAGAGGAAGTGGATGAAGGAAGCGTGGACGTTGATAGGATTCTCAACGAAGAGATGTATGAGAGGACAGACAAAGAGAGAGAGGAACTTTTCATTTGAAGGATTCTAATGAATAAATTTGTTTGAACAAAACAATCGTGAAACGAAGAAAAAAAGGTAAGATTTCTGATTTTCGTCAGCGGGAAATTTTAGGTGCGCACTATATTCGAGTACTGCGTTTTTCCAGATTTTTTTGGCCCAAAGTTATACCTGCGTGTTATTTTCGAGTGCGCGTTATATTCGAGTAATTACGGTAAGTTTAATCGAATCTAACACTAAACTTACAGACGCTCCCCTACTTACGAACATTCGAGTTACGAACAACGGTACATACGAACATGTCTGCAAATTGTGTTTATGTCGAAAAATGTTCGTAAGTTCGATTTTGTATTGCGCGCCTTTTTCCAAGTAGTGCTTCTTTCCGCCGCTAATACCGACGCCTGGCGCTGTGATAGCTCAGCTCACCTAGCATCCACCTTCCTCTGCCCAGTTCGTTGCAATGCGGAAGTGCGTGAACGTATCTCCAGTGCGCAAAGAACCTTTTTCATTTGTATCATTAAATATCTCGTGCATCCATTATTGAATATGGTTGGTGAAAAGCGAAAGGCTTCTATTGAGGGACGTGCAAGGAAGAGGCAAGCCTTTCCATTTGAAATGAGTGGCAATAATAACGAAGCTTGATGCACGTCAGAAAGTGGTGAGCGTTGCACGTGAATACAACTTGAATCGTTCGACCGTCAGTACCATTTATAAACATAAAGATCGAGCAGCAGGACCCAAATATTGAACATTGCACAAAGTTTGCAAATCAATTGAATGATGCCATACAGTGCTACCGCATCATTTATGATGAAAAAAAGAAAACTGCAATCGTCATTAGATAGCTTCTTTTGGCCACTTTCTAGTAAATCTCTCTCTCTCTCTAATGTATGTATACAGTACTGTATGTATTCTCTCCATTTTATTAAATGTTTTTTTTCAGTACAAACCAGTGTGTGTTACTTATACAAGCCTTAAACATACAAATGCACGTATATAAACCTTCAATATACTTATATAGGCCTTAAACATACATTATAATACAAAATATAGCACTGAGCAACTTACGAACAAATTCAACTTATGAACAATCGCTCAGAACCTAACTCGTTCGTAAGTAGGGGAGCGTCGATTTCTAATTTTGTTTCACATTTTGATACCTTTCTTCTCCCGGGTTGGCTCTTTTTGCCCCGCCTCCACACTGACTTTCAGTCAATATCGAGGGTTGTTTGAGTTTGTATTCCCTTCAAAATATTCCCAAAATGATGCACACAAATGTCCTCACAATAGGATAACACACCACCACTTGCCAACGAGAAGTAGTATATACGCCATTCGCACTGACTAAGGGGGAAAAAAACACTGAAAAAATGCAACGCTCTGCCCAGTGCTCGCAGAGACATTACAAAGAGGGATTTGCGACCAGGGACATTACACGAGGGAGTTACAGGGAAAGAGACAGTGCCCATGATGTTCTTATGAGCAGCATCTCGTGTCCGCAGTCTGCTCGTATATCAAAATTTGTCTCGTATCTCAAGATAAATATTTGCCCGAAATTTTACTCGTATGTCGGGCCACTCGTATGTCGAGGTACCACTGTATAGGGAAGACATAACAGCCCTCTAGATGAAATCCAAACTACAACGTGGCCCGTGACAAAAAATGAGTTTGACACCCCTGCTATAGAGATTAGGGAATTAGTGAATGTTTCTGAACGCAATGACTACGTTCGGAATCATTCTTCATTCTGTAGTCATGAGGGATTTTGCTTTTGTGTCACTTTAGGTTAGGTAGTAATGGCCAAAACGGTCATACCAGTCTAACTAAAAGATCTCTGACAAAAAAATCGGGTTTGTGAGTCAAGACGTGGTCTGACGTAATGTACACCATTAGAAAATTATGATTTGGAACATTTTTGTATCTTTTATCCTTGCCACACAGAAACTGGCAGTTCTGAAGGATGCTTTCCAGCTGGACTCAGGCTCACAGCAGGATCTGTGGGGCAGCAGTCCATCGCTGGCTAACTCGGAACGCTCCATACCCCTCCGCTACTGTGACGCCGGATCCCAGACTGACATCCCCGCCGAGGTGAGTCGGCAACGGAAACGATGAGAAAAAGGCCTTTGTGAAGTTGCTTTCCGCGTGTACGCAGCCCACGAGCATTTCCAATAAACTGGCAGAAAAAGTTCGTCTGAGTCTGAAGTACGAGGAGGCCAAACAAAGGTATATGTCAGGCTGTTTTGTGTATTTTTTGTGGTTTGATCACCGCAGCCCCTCATTCTAATTGTCTTCACGCCTATCAGGATTGCCACCATCGAGGTACAGATTGCCAAGTTGGACAGTGAGGCCTGGCCGGGCCTGCTGGACCCCGAGCGGGACCGCCTCATCCTCATTAGCGAGAAGGAAGAGCTACTGAAGGAGCTGCAGTATGTGAGGCCACGCCAGCGCCTCGAACCCAATGACGCAGAGAAGCTGGAGACAGAGAAGAAGCGCCTGGAGACTGATTTGCAAGCTGCCAGGGACAACCAGAGCAAGGCTTTGACCGAAAGGTGGGCAGCCTTCATAATTTGGTCATCATTTTTAGGTGACAATGACATCACCATGATTGAACTATTAATGTACTTAAAATAAGCTAGGAAAAGCACTTGCCACTTTTAAGCACCTTCAGGTTGGACAAAGAAGAGCAGTGCAAAGACAAACTCATTTCTTATTTATAAAATAACCATGTAAACCCACGTAAAGAAATGATTTGTGAACGTACCTTCTCCAAGGAGAAGGTGTGTTGCTAGGAAACCGGTTTTAAGCCCCAGCAGTTACGACTCTACAGAGAAATAAGCTGAATTGTAGTTGTGAGCACTGCGTACACTTAATGGCGCAACACGCTGTGAATTGGATTTTGGAAAACAAGTTCCCCACCAAAACAATGCAAACATTTGCATAGGAAAGCGGTTTTAAGCCCCAGCAGTTACAACTCTACAGAGAAATAAGATGAATTGTAGTTGTGAGCACTGCGTACACTTAATGGCGCAACACGCTGTGAATTGGATTTTGGAAAACAAGTTCCCCACCAAAACAATGCAAACATTTGCAGTTTCTATCGCAGATGCAAAACAAGAACAGAACACATAAAAACGGTCATTTCGACGGTGATGAAAAACCAAACGTCCTTTGACCACGCATGACATCAAACGTCTGCAATCCTTATTACAAATTACAGACTACGCTGGACCCTGAACTCTTCTTCTATTTTAACCCATTTTAACCTTGTACACAGTTTGAGCAATGAAATTGTGCTTTAACACTTTCCTGCATAAATTAAGATTTTTATCTTAAATGTTTTAATTACATTCCACCATACAGACAGGGCTCTGTAACTTTGCACCCGGGGGCCACTTGCAGCCCACGGGACTATATGTAAATTCAAAAATGGAAGATTAAAAACATAAATTAAAAAAAGTGTGGCCTGAGATTGGTTTTGTTTTTTTCTCTGTGATTGTCCATTGAGTTCACGTGTCGTTTCCCCACTCCTGGTATATCTGCTGCTTGCTGCCTCTTGTGTGGCCCAGCTGTTTCTGATTGTCTCGCGAACCCATGTCTGTTTATTTAAACCAGGGGTGTCAAACCGGTCCTCAAAGGGCCACAGTGGGTGCAGGTTTTCATTCCAACTGTACAAGTGGATACCTTTTTCAAGTGTAATCAATTGATTAAATTCAGGTGATGCTTATTTTAGGAGACACCTTATTGGTTAAATTGTCGGTAGTGGATCGTTTGGAACAAAGGCCAGGCAGGACCCACTGCTGTTGTCCTTGGTTTTATTTGGCTTGTTTCCTTTAAAAAAACTGTATCATGTGACCAGCTGTCAATGCCCACCTTCCTCCAAACAAAAACACTTGGTTGATTTCACATGACACGATCTCTTGGACATCTTGGCTGTTTGCATAAGAGTCCTTGTTGAAAATGAAATTGGAGAAAATGTCCTTAAACATTTTTGTAAATTATTATTATTATTTTTTTACTTCTAGGCTGAGACTCCACTGCAAGAGGAACATGCTAGTCAAGGAGCTGGAGGAGGTGGTGCGACTGGCCACATCATTACAAACTCAGCTCAAAAGGTTAGTTCATCTGAGGGAATTCACCCATAAAACAAATAACGCACTCACATCAGCATTGATAAGGGCTGAAGAAACAAATTAGCCAGGTCAGTATTTTCCAGTTTTAACAGTGATCCAATAGGAATACCTTCCAAAAATATTTTAGAAACACAGACAATTTAGACCACATTTCATTAAACATACAATGTTACAATGTTACAACTGTAATATACAGTTGTGGTCAAAAGTTTACATACACTTGTGAACATACTGTCATGGCTCTCTTGAGTTTCCATTTATTTCTACAAATCTGATTTTTCTCTGATAGAGTGATTGGAACATATACTTCTTTGTCACAAAAACATTCATGAAGTTTGGTTCTTTTATTACTTTATTATGGGTGCACAGAAAAAAGTGATCAAATCTGCCCGGTCAAAAATATACATACAGCAGCGCTAATATTTGGTAACATGTCCCTTGGCCATTTTCACTTATATTAGGTGCTTTTGGTAGCCATCCACAAGCTTCTGGTTGAATCTTTGACCACTCCTCTTGACAGAATTGGCGCAGTTCAGTTAAATTTGATGTCTTTCTGACATGGACTTGTTTCTTCAGCATTGTCCACAAGTTCTCAATGGGGTTTAAGTCAGGACTTTGGGAAGGCCATTCGAAAACCTTAATTCTAGCCTGATTTAGCCATTCCATTACCACTTTTGATGTGTGTTTGGGGTCATTGTCCTGTTGGAACACCCAACTGCGCCCAAGACCCAATTTTCGGGCTGATGCCTTTAGGTTATCTTGAAGAATTTGAAGGTAATCCTCCTTCATTATCCCATTTACTCTCTGTAAAGCACCAGTTCCATTGGAAGCGAAACAGCCCCACAGCATAATACTACCACCACCGTGCTTGACGGTAGGCATGGTCTACTTGGGGTTAAAGGCCTCACCTTTTCTCCTCCAAACATATTGCTGGGCATTGTGGCCAAATGGCTCGATTTTTGTTTTGTCTGACCACAGAACTTTCCTCCAGAAGGTCTTATCTTTGTCCATGTGATCAGCAGCAAACTTCAGTCGAGCCTTAAGGTGCCGCTTTTGGAGCAAGGGCTTCCTTCTTGCACGGCAGCCTCTCAGTCCATGGAGATGCAAAACACACTTGACTGTGGACACTGACACCTGTGTTCCAGCAGCTTCTACTTCTTGGCAGATCTGTTTTTTGGTGATTCTCGGTTGAATCTTCACCCGTCTGACCAATTTTCTCTCAGCTGGAGGTGATAGCTTGCGTTTTCTTCCTGATCGTGGCAGTGACAAAACAGTGCCATACACTTCACACTTACAAACAATTGTAATCTCCTCTCAGAAAATGAGATGAGAGATGAGAAGGGGGGCTTCGCAACAGTTTAACACTGATGCTTTGGCAAAGATTGTAACAGTGAAACTAGATTTGGTCGAGTATTTCAAATCAAAAATCAAATCAAAAGCCTTTATTGTCATCATACACAGCTGCGTATAACAAAATTGGTGGTGCTACTCCACAAAGTGCGTTTTCCCAGTAAAAAAAACATAAGTAATGCCAAGGTAAATTCTAAAATATTGCACAATCTAAGATATTGCACATTGTTATTGCACAGAAGGGATTGTGTGTCGCGCTAACACAAGTTCAGAGTCCTGATGGCTGTGGGGAAAAAAACTGTCCCTAAGTCTATTTGTCCGTGCTTTGTGAGACATATAGTGTCTGCCAGAGGGCAGCAGCTTCTAACAGGTTGTGACCAGGGTGGTCTGGGTCCCTAACAATGTTCCCGGCTCTGCTGAGGTAGCAAGGGCTGGCAATGTCATCCTGTGAGGGCAGAGAGCAGCCGATGATCTGGGCGGTGTTGATCACTCTCTGCATGGCCTTTCTGTCTGCTGCCGAGTTTCCAGCGTACCACACTGTAATGCAGTATGCCAGGATGCTCTCCACAGTGGCTCTATAGAAGGTTACCAGAAGCTTAGTGTCCAAGTTGTTCCTCCTGAGTACCCTCAGGAAATGGAATCGTGTCTGGGCCTTCTTCACCACTGCTGTGGTGTTTTATAAGACTTATAAAAGGTTACAGATTAATTTAAGATATATTTAATTTTTTTAAAAATCTTATAACACCCTACTTTAGAAGTATACAAGCAGTGGGGGGGGGGGGGGGTTCGCTGGTCCCCCCTGCTTGTTCAGAACCAAAAGACAATTGTTGCGCTATTAAAATATTCTCTTTTGAAAAATGGGTGTTTAACAAATAAAAGATTGAGTTTACACACTTAGAGAAGGTGAAGAAATGAAATCACTTGTCTATTAGGATCCGACAGCCGTATCTGGCCACCATAAAAAAAATCAACTCTCTACGTTGCACGGTTTGGACAAATGTAGCGAGAGAATCTTAACATAAACACACACCCATCCATAAATCACGCTTTATAAGATGACCGCTGAGGTCGAAGCCTCGCCACCATTTTGGAATGAAGAAGATTATACTGCCATCTTGATGTGCTTCAATTGGTTACGCCTTTCCCAACTCGATACAAAATGAGAACTCGTTTTTTGGCATAATTGGTGAAAAGTGGGCGGCCCTGTGGAGCGAGTGGTTAGCGCGTCGCATCACAGCTCTGGGGTCCTGGGTTCAAATCCAGGTCATATCCATCTGTGTGGAGTTTGCATGTTCTCCCCGGGCCTGCGTGTGTTTCCTCCAGGTACTCCAGTTTCCTCCCACATTGCAAAAAACATGCATGGTAGGCTGATTGCACACTCTAAATTGCCCCTAGGTATGGGTGTGAGTGTGCATGGTTGTCCCTCTCCTTGTGCCCTGCGATTGGCTGGACGGGGCAAACGTATGTAAAGTATTCCGAAAAGGAATGTATTATATATACAGAAGCAGGAGTATGCCTTTTAGGAAAAAGTAAGGAAAACTGACGGTCAATTTCAAAAGAAAGGCTGACTAATTTCACCTATCTAAGCAATGTTTATTTTTGGTAAAACATTGTAAACCAAAGTGAAAATATGACGAAAATAAAAACTCACGCTAGCGGTGCTGTTGCGTAGTTCATGCAACTAACTTCAAGCGGAAATTACTAAGAAGAAAAACTCCAGTGTGGTTTCCAGGTGCACACACAAACACATCCATCCATATGTCACGCTTTATAGAATAGAAGGATTATAGAATAGATAGTGTGATTTATGGATGGGTAGATGTTTTATAACTCCCGTCACGACAGAAAAAAAGTGTTCCGGGGAGCACCTAGAAACTCGCTGATGGAAATTCTTCCGAAAATGACGTTTGTAAATGACGTGGAAAGGCGTCGTACCTTAAAGCTACATTGGGTCAGCGCAGCCAGCAGCATCGTGTCTCGCCGAGTCTTCCCATAATGACAGGGAAAAAAGTGTTTCAGGGAGCACCGAGAAACTTGCTGGTGGAAATTCTTCCGAAAATGACGTTTGTAAATGACGTGGAAAGGCGTCCGACATTACGACCAATTAGCCACGCGTTGCGTTGAGGGCACATCTTGTAAAAACAACGATTCAATTGTCGTTTATTATGATCCGACAGCCGTTTCTGGCCACCATAAAAAATTCAACTCTCTACACTGCACAGTTTGGACAAACGTAGCGAGAGAATCTTAACATACACACACACACTCACACACACTCACACACCCACACACCCATGAATCACGCTTTATAAGGATTATAGATAAGATGTTCTTAAATTTACAGATGTTCTTATTGTGCATCTCTTCCAGCTTGTCCGCCAGTACACTCTCGTGTTCCTCTGGCAGCAGTCGAGGCTCACTGACGTCAAGCCACGGTTCCCTGGCCACCACCTCCAGCCTTGGCTCCACCTCCTCCCTCAGTTTCACCGACATCTACTTGGAGCAGCCGGAACTGTCCGACCCGGACTTCCAAAATAAGCTGGATAGCCTCCTACAGGATGGCGGCCAGATGGGCTTCCGTCCCTCCAACTCCATCACCACCATACATGAACATGAAGTCGTGACAGGTGGCGACATGAGGCATACTGACAGGCCTGAAGGCCCGACAATGCTGCTGGGTGGGGACGCTGACAAATGTGTGGGAGAAGTCATTGTAGGGGAGGTTGGACCTGCCAGAATTCAAACTCTTAGACTTTCGGAGACCCCTCGCTCTATGAGCTCTTTATCACCACGTTCGTCGCTTTCTTCGCTCTCGCCTCCATGCTCACCGCTGGTCTCAGATGTTGCCTTCATGTCTGGGGAAGCCTTTACCGGTCAAGTGGGGCCTGGCGGTTTGAGCCTGGATCTTGAGCTCCAGAGCAGACTAGCAGAGCTGGACCTCAGGCTGGACTCCCAAGAGCAGCGGCGGGAGGTGCGCAGCATCCCGGCTGGGCTGGAAGAGAAACAGAAACGAAATGGTGGGCTGGTGGAAGAAGTGAAAGGTAAAATTCTTGTCCAGTGAAACTTTGTTTATAGTGAAGATATGTTCTAAAGCCACCTCACTAAAGAGGGAGACGGCCATTGTAATATGTAGTTTTACCCCTCGCCCATGCTTGAAACAAGCCTATCAAAAGCATCTCTTAGCACAGTCAATCAACCGCATTTTTTCATGCTTTTAGCAGCAGAGATGCAAGTGACGGCAGTAGGGCCAAAAAAGATGGGCGTCATCTCAGCTGTCTCTGACGAATCTGTCGCTGGGGATAGTGGTGTGTACGAACCTTCTGAGGGCAGGTACCAATACCAACGATGAGACACATTCAGCATTTTTACACCATATTATTTGCCTTGTTGAAATGGGAGTGTTTCTATAGTTAGGATTTCCAAAAATATACAATTTTTGAGGGTTCATTTCACACCTTGTGTACAAAGGCACACCAGAGAACCATTATTTGTATTTACATACAAACTAAAAGAAAGCCCATTTCACAATATATCTAATTGACTAAATTACTGCCAGCCATGGTATATACATAATCCAGCATACTGTATTTTTTAGACTACAAGATGCAACTGAGTAAAGTTGCACCAGCCAAAGAAATTCACATTGAAAAGGTGAAAAATCCATGAATGAGTTTCACTTTAATATAAAGAATTTTAGCCCAAAAATGAACAGATGGCTGGCGGTTGTTTATCATGTAAGGATGATTTAAGTATTCATGAATGTTGCGTGTGTCATCCTTCAGGCCTGGACTTCCTTTTGACCTCCTGGCAACAGATGAGGATAGGCTACACTCGAGCTGCACACAAGTGCAGATCGGCTTCCGCTATGAGCCCCGAGACCAGCGCTTTACAGTGTCCGTCCTGCGTCTGTCCAACTGCAACTCGCTCTGTCCCCCGGCTGATCAGAAATTGTACGAAGACAGTCGTCATTGCAGGGAACACCTTTTCATCCTACTCTTCGTGATAATTTTCCAATATAGTGGCAAAACTAAATCGTAATGTTATACGCAGGCATGTTCGCATGGCTGTGCTTCCTTGCGTGGAGACAACACGCTGCCTTTTCCGAACTTGCGGCTACCTGCCACTGGACGTTATGGACTTCAATGAAGTATTCGGCGTACAGTTGTCACTCAGCGCACTGCGGCAGAAAACACTTAGGGTGGACATGTGCTATACCTCCAAATCGGCCCATGAACAATGTCTGGTAAGTAAGTTGTATTCTACAATAGCTTGCCTTTATACTGTAAGCTTTGTTAGATTTTCAGTGAGATAACTTTTCTTACTCACCCTTCACCCGACAGGCCGGAGCTCAGATCAGCCTGGCTGAATTCAGCTTTTCAGAGGAAAGAAGAACCAAGTGGTACAATATGCGGATGCCTGAGATTAAAGTCAGGAACAAGGACCTTGCCGCTGCTAGTGGTTTGGACAGGGTAGGAGTTCACACAAGCCTTGTAGAGGCTGCACAAAAAAATTAATTAATGAAGTTCAGTGGCGAAATTTTCAAAACAAATGTTTTATATTACAGACCACAGCTGCCAGGAGCAACAGACTTCTGGATGACGTGGAAGCATTGTGAGTTTCTTCCCATTAGAACTATTAACAAACAAGCAAACCAGTAAAAACTGAAGTTCTATTCAAAGCTTTCAGACGTACAAAACACAGGGGAATGTAATCTCTACTCTATGGCTTACATGACTTTCAAATTCTGTCAGATTCTTTTTTACTCATACTAAACAAGGAAAACAAATATTTCTAAATTATTTTTTGTCACATTTTGGTTTAATTTCATTGGCCAAATTGTGGCAGGCCAGATCTGGCCCCTGGGCCACCACTTTGTCTTGTGTTGTAAAGTAGCTAACAAAGACACAGGCAATTGATGAGAAGCCAAGCCAAGAAAGGATAAGAAACTAAATGTAAATAATTATACCTTTTTAAATATGAATTTTCCAATGCACGGTTGACTTTGTGCTACACCATCATCCACACCCATGGGTGGGGACTTTTTTGCATATCATTGTCAATACTATATCGGGCATTTCTGCGGTAAACAATTCTTATTTATTCATGAGTGGATGTGAAGGGAACAGCAATCATTGGGTGAGAAATGGGTTTGGCGTGATGAAATTCTCAGAAAAGTATTTTCGGAATGCTGTTTAGCTTGTTCTGGAACGTACTTAAGGCTGATTTAATTTCCAAAACACCAAAGACATTAATTAAGTCAAGTCAGGGCAATATAGTACGTAATAGACAGACGGTAGTGATGGGTTTGTGAGGCATCACATATCGTTTCGACATTGACATACTGCATTGCTGAATACTGTCACCTAGTGGAATTAAAAGTCCCTGCAGGAAACATAGTTGACAGACTCAACGGACACTGATTTGATGACCTATTGTATCCAATTCCATCATTTATATCTTTGCATTCACATTTTATTGTTCCGTATATGTCATGTAATTTAAAATGTAGTTTGTAATTACCTTCTTTGTCGCAATTTCTCCTGCTTGGAAGAACGCGTCAATAACCATCCTATTGACAGATGCGCTGCTTTATAAACACAGTTTTCTGTGCGACTGCTGTGTCGACACAGTTCTGTCATTGGTCATGTGACTTTCTTAAAGCGGCACGCGCACCGACACAGGGTTTGCCGAGGGAGCTCAATGCACGCACCGGCGCGTCTGCGTCGCTGGACCCATCACTAATAGATAGATGGGTATAGCAAAAAGAGAAAGCATTATATAGATCATGTAAATATTTCAAGCAGGGGGATCTGTCTACTTTAAGTAATTGAAGTTCGCATTTAAGATACCATTATCAAATATAAATTCACTAATGTGTTTGTGCAGTTTGTATTACTCGCCGTGCGCTCCTTTTTTACTAACTGTATGTGTGACCGTCACTCTCAGGCGTGGTGATCTGCTGGAGCAGTTTAACGATGAGGAAGAACTTTGTACTTCGGCGACAGAGCCCCTGGAGGAAGGAGACTTGTTCTATGTTGACGCTGCGCAATGGGAGGCAGAGGAGGAGCAGCGAGAAGATGAAGATGATGAGCAGAGGGAGACAGACATCCCTCCCCAAGACCCTATTAAAGAAATGGTAAAAAAGTAGAGAAATACAGTGACTTTTGAACAATCAGCTACCTATATTTTATTTGAGGAACTCACTACGTTTGTGCTTGGCTAAGGTCAACAAGGAGACCAGTGTGGAAGGCTTATCTTCATCCAGTCACCACTCAGTGGTTAGGCCCAAAGAACGACGTGCCAAACTGCCACAGCAGCATACCTTCATGAGGGGCAACGCCATCATTCGCTCCAAGACATTCTCACCCGGACCGCAGAGCCAGTATATTTGCAGGGTAAAAAGCAATTCACTAAGCCAACGTTAACATTTGGGGCTAATGCACGGCTGCGCTCTTTCATCTGCCTTTTTTACAGATCAACCGTAGTGACAGCGACAGCTCCACACTATCCAAGAAGTCTCCGTTTGTGCGAAACGCCTCAGAGAGACGCAGCATGCGGATGAAGAAGGTACATAACAGAACTAACCTAACTTACAATCAGTCGATCAAATATATGTGTGTGTGTGTGTGTGTGTGTGTATATGTATATATGTATATATATATATTTCAGCAACACGCTTATTTATTCATGTATTTATCTATTAACCCACTTATTACCTATCTATTTATGTCTAAAATGCCTTTCCTATTTCTGCATCCTCACCCCCTTGCTACTGTGACAACGAAATTTCCCGAATACGGGATGAATAAAGTTATCCAATCCAATCCAAAAACATCAGATCAGTAGAGAACACATTTTTCATGTCATATTTAACCCCATATGGAAACCTATCATATGTACTTGAGAAATGTGTGATGTCCCTGATAAAACTGATGTATTGTATAAATGATACAAATTTATGAGAAATTAATTTTAAATTTGGTAATTACTTCAACATTTGAATTAATGTTAAATATTTTTGCTATTATAGTTTATGCACATGTGATTCAAGGCACAATGAGAGAGATGCCTGATCATATCAAATCGCTATCCATGATAAACACTTCCTACCAAGGACATAGGACAACTTGTCATATTCCTAGGTCTTGTGTCATACGGTTTGTGTTCATCACTGTATTCATTCAATCATTCATTCATTTTCTGAACCGCTTTATCCTCACTAGGGTCACGGGGGGTGCTGGACCCTATCCCAGCTGACTTCGGGACAGAGGTCGGGGACACCCTGGTTCTTCTGCCATTTTGTGACAAAAATAATCCATTGCCCCAAAAAAGAAAATATACAATATCCATGATACCGGATGGCATACAAACTAAAGGTGTTTGTCCTCAAGCCCCCAGTGCAAGTGAAAGGTCTGGATGGCTTGCTGTGCACTTCGCTGGACCTCGAACTGGACCTGCAGCTTTCCCGCACTCGCCAGTCGCGGCTGGCTCAGGAGCTGCATGTGCTGCGTGAACTAAATGCGCAGCTGGAGATGGCGCGGCAGCAGGGTCGGCGCGAGCTTCCCGCGTGGGTTCGGAAAAATGAACGCTTTTGCTTTCTTCTCAAGCACGCTGAAAAACAGGTATACCCCTTTTCCGCTACTCTTACCAGAATGTTCCAGTGAATGCTCAAACAGCTTTGCACACGCTCAGGGCTCACACACTAACCTTGCTGTGTTGCCGGGCAGACTCATGAGGAACAGCTCCATGAGAAGCGGATTGAGAAAATGATGAGGGCGGCGGCGAAGGACGTCCACAAGATAAGGGGCCGCAGCCGTAAGGAAGTCCCCGAGATGCACACCTTTAGGTAAGGTGTCATGGCTATGAAAGGCAAAAAATAATTATATATATATATATATATATATATATATATATACACACATATATATACCGTATTTTCACGACTATATGGCGCACCACATTTAAAGGCGCATTGTCAGTAACGAGTGCTATTTCTGTATTTGACACACAAGACGCATCACATTTAAAGGCACACCGCTCCGCATTACCACTAGATGGTGCTGCGCTAAAGGGGATGTCAACAAAACAGTCAGATAGGTCAGCCAAACTTTATTAATAGATTACAAATCAGCTTTCTGACAACTCCATTCACTCCCAACATGAATAATTTTCATTATTTTCTCCGAGGTTTAAGTATTAGTATTTTCGTGACACAGCAATAGCATAATAACTCACGTTGAACAGGTGGGCATCTCACCAAAGTCGTCATTAATCGAATCAGTAATTTCTGCCTTCCTGAAAGCTCGGACCACAGTTGAAACTTCCACTGGGAACGACGACGAACATAGAATTAATGTGCTAGATCGATCGATTATATATCTCAGCATTCACCGCGCACCGGAAAGAGAGTCTGGGGCTGCTTGCCGTAGTTGCCAGAGCTGTTGCGGCTCAATATTTATCCATATATTATATATATACCGTATTTTCACGACTATTTGGCGCATCGTATTTTACGCCGCAGTGTCAGTAACGAGTGCTATTTCTGTATTTTAGACACACAAAGCACGCACCATTTCATTAGACGCATATATATTATATATTATATACGGATGAACATCGAAACGCAATAGCGCTGGGTACCGGAAGCAGCTTATTTCCGGGTTCCGGTGCGCAGTGACTGCTGGGAAATATAGTTCTTGCGCGCAACGCCCACACGCTAAAAACACGCTTTAAAAAGGCAACGGAAGCAAAACTGAGTTCAGTAGTGCTTTATTTGGACATTTTACGATTTACTCAAGTCACCATCACCTTCAAATAAGTAAGAAGCCCGGCGCTGCCTGCCACTTTTCGTGAAGCTGTGTTCGCCAGCGATCGTCCACTGCTCCCACGCCGCTCGTAACTTTGATTTGAAAGCCCGGTTGATGCCAATGTCCAGCGGCTGTAATTCTTTGGTCAAGCCTCCGGGAATGACGGCAAGCTCTGAGTTCATTTTCATGATCTGGTTTTTAACCGTTGCTGTGAGATGAGCAGGCTGGAGTTGCAAATCAAAACAGACGGTGAGCCGTGAAAAAATCCATCTGGTCGCTTGACATATACGTCACGTAACCAGTCTCGCATTTTCTCCTCATCCATCCAGCCCTTTGGATTCACCTTCACGATGACGACGGCTGGAAACTTTTCTTTCGGCGGAGTCTTTCGCTTGAAGATCACCATTGGTGGTAGCTTCTGCCCATTAGCATGGCAAGCGAGAACGACAGTAAAAGCCGACTTCTCGTGCCCCGTTGTTCGTACAGTGTGGTTCGTCGGGGTGTCGAAAGTCAGCGGCACCTCGTCCATGTTGGTAATGTGGTTTGGCTGTATAAGTTTGTCGGCAATCAGCTCGGAGCAGTAGGTGCCGCTCGGCGCCGCCGCGAGCGCTCCCGCTCGCCGCCGCTTGGCGCTCACACAGGACGCTCTGCATTATAAGGCGGCCTGTCTATTTTGGAGAATTTTTTTGACTTACATGCGCGCCTTATAATCGTGAAAATACGGTAAATATATATACCGTATTTTCACGACTATTCGGCGCATCGTATTTTTAGCCGCAATTTCAGTAACGAGTGCTATTTCTGTATTTTAAACACACAAAGCACGCACCGTTTTTTAGACGCATATATATTATATATGGATGAACATCGAAACGCAATAGCGCTGGCTACCGGAAGCAGCCTATTTCCGGGTTCCGGTGCGCAGTGACTGCTGGGAAATATAGTTCTTGCACGCTACACCCACATGCTAAAAACACGTTTTTAAAAAGGCAAAGGAAGCAAAACTGAGTTCGGTTGTACTTTATTTAGACATTTTACAACTTACTCGCGTCATCATCACCCACAAATCCATCAAAGTCCTCATTTTCTGTGTCCGAATTAAACAATTGCCCAAATGAGTCTTCCAAAACACCAGGTCCAGCGTTTGTAGTCCTCAAGCCTCCGGGAATGACGGCAAGCTCCGAGTTAATGTATATATATATATATATATATATATATATATATATATAGTTCGCAGTCTACCTTTGAATGCTCCGTTGACGCCAACATCTAGCGGCAGGATTTCTTTTGTAAATACAGCCGAAATGATCATACTGGGTGTATTGAAGAACTGGGTGTATTAAGAACTCGATATCCTAGCAGTCACTGCGCAGTACTTTATCTACGGGAAATAGTAGAGTCTGGGGCGGCTCCGCGTAGTTGTCTATATATATAGTTCATAGTCTAGCTTTGAATGCTCTGTTGACGCCAACATTTCTTTTGTAAATATAGCCGAAATGACGTCGAGCACCAAATTAGTGTGCTCGCGCGACATCATACTGGGTGTATTAAAGAACTGGGTGTATTAAGAACTCAATATCCCAGCAGTCACTGCGCAGTACTTTATCTACGGGAAATAGTAGAGTCTGGGGCGGCTTGGCGTAGTTGTCTATATATATAGTTCATAGTCTAGCTTTGAATGCTCTGTTGATGCCAACATTTCTTTTGTAAATATAGCCGAAATGACGTCGAGCACCAAATTGGTGTGCTCACGCGACATCATACTGGGTGTATTAAAGAACTGGGTGTATTAAGAACTCGATATCCCAGCAGTCACTGCGCAGTACTTTATCTACGGGAAATAGTAGAGTCTGGGGCGGCTTGGCGTAGTTGTCTATATATATAGTTCATAGTCTAGCTTTGAATGCTCTGTTGATGCCAACATTTATTTTGTAAATATAGCCGAAATGACGTCGAGCACCAAATTAGTGTGCTCGCGCGACATCATACTGGGTGTATTAAAGAACTGGGTGTATTAAGAACTCGATATCCCAGCAGTCACTGCGCAGTACTTTATCTACGGGAAATAGTAGAGTCGGGGGCTGCTTGCCGTAGTTGTCCTATCGACTGATTTATTTGATTTTATCGTGATAACAATTTTAGTATTGGTCCATATATAAAGCGCACTGGATTATAAGGCGCCCCGTCTATTTTGGAGAAAATTTAAGACTTTTATGTGCGCCTTATATATATATTTATATATATATATATATATATATATATATATATATATATATAGTTTGCAGTCTAGCTTTGAATGCTCTGTTGACGCCAACATCTAGCGGCAGGAGTTCTTTTGTAAATCCACCCTATTAAATGACGGCAGCCGCTGTCAATTGGTTGACAAAAGAACTGTATATCCCAGCAGTCACTGCGCACTACTTTTTCTACTTTTGCTCAAACTGTCTCGCCTGCTGCGTATTTACAGAGAGAAGATGGCGTTCTTCACACGAGCCAAGACCACCATCCCCGACCTGCCGGCTGATGACGTCTAGCCAAGCATTTCAAAAAGTCTTAATTCCCCTCACGCAAGTGAATTAAAAAATAACGTTCTATAAAGAATTTGATATCATACACACAAAATCAACATTGCCATGACCACTCAGCATTGTTTAGCCTTTGTACATACAGTGAGAACACTGCTCGAGGTTTTTGTTTTGTGTTTTCTGTTACTAACACACACCTAAAACCATTCCAGCACAAATATCAAAATTCAAATCAGCCATGGTACTGAAGCAACAAATGACGACTGCATCATATGGAGAATATGAAGGAGGTATGATTTGAATCTTCTGTTATAAAGCTCTTTTATTTTAAGGTCGGGTGGGGACTACCAGTCCCAGCATGCATTGCTGTGAGTAGCCACACATCCTTTCTTAAAAGTAGATAATTTCTCACACAATATTTTCCATTTTGATCACTGCCAGCAGAAGAAATTGTTTATAAATTGCTGTTTGTGGGCATTACTGATGTAGAGGTTCACTCGCCTGACTTAGGTGTGGGCAGGCGCAGGATTGATTCCCGCTGGTGGCGGTATGATTGTGAGTGCAGATGGTCGTTTCCTACGACTGACTGGCGACCAGTCTAGGGTGTAGTCTGCCTTTCGCCCCAAGTCAGCTGGGATAGGCTCCAGCAAAACCTGTAACCCTTACAAGGATGTGTGGTATGGAAGATGGATGAATGTTTGTGTCTTATTGACAGCACTGATGTTTGTCGTCATGTCTTTTGCCTTCAATGTGACTCAACACAAACATGCTCTCACATAGGTAGGAAATTAGGTATTGTTCACTATAGTAGAATCAGTGGTCATTTACTAAATGTGACCAGTGTAGCAATGCTGAGGAGGAAAAACAACATGCTGGAACCAACACCCTTTTTTGGGTAGCATGAATATGAATATTGCAATTGTATTTGGAAAGCCAGTCAACACCAGCCAATGGAGCCCACCCGCACGTTGCTCTTTATCCTTATAGGCTGTTGGATTATTGAACTTGACGTAACTGGATGAATTTGTTTTTGCATTTATAACTGGACCATTGAGCCACACGAATACAACAAAGAATCATATAATACAATTGTATGTAGTGTTGGACATTTTTGCAGAATTTCCATGAAAAGTTAAGGTGGAATGTTTTGAAAATATTCAAAATTGTAAACTTGATGAAAAGCAACTGGGATGTACCAATACATTGAGGCTAAATTAATGTAATTGTGGTGTAAAATGGTAAATGAATAGTACTTAGAGGGCATTACAATACCTGTTTTTATTTTCACTTCCATGTCCATAATTCAAGTTTTTGTTTTTAAAACAGGGCACAAAATCTCTCAAGTAACGGCTAGCAACTCTGGAAAAAAATCGTCATTTGGAGCACTTTAAATTTGATGAATTCCTAGTAATTGAGATGTCATAGAAATTTGAAACCCTTGTTGTTGTTCATAATTAATTATGCAATCTAAGTATATTGGTGCGACCACCAAAACTATATTTTTCTTCCTAAAAAAATCATGATGGAACACTGATCTCTCAGTTTATAATAAATAGAGACTAGACTGAAGAAATTACAGTATAGTGTAAACATCTGATGAGAGGAGACTTGGGCTCACTCATTTTGTAATCATCTCCCCTTGTAACATTTTTTTGGTTTTGCTGGAATGTCTATTTACAGAAGTACCTGCTTGCTAGGTAAAAATACTTGGATACTTTCAATTGACTGTATTGCTCAAATTACACAGAGCAGCTTGACCCAGAAATTTTGTCTGATGGCAAAGATCCTTCATCTTGCCAGCAATGATTCCAGTTGCTGTTGATGTCGTTCCACTTGTCCATATATTTGTTGTCTTTAATTAGTTTGTGTGTTATACAGCGAGAAATTTCACCTAATGTGCTTTCGTATCTCCATGATCGAAAAAGAAAACACAAATTGTCTTTAAAAAGCTATACTACAATACAAATGACAGTGCTTTAGGGCTGTTTTCCTTTTGCTGAAAGTGGATCAATTCTTAACACAGCTTCACAATAAAAGAGGGTGTGCATACTTAGGCACCAAATTTCAGTTGCTTAGTTTCTCCCCGTCTTAATTTTTTTGTCTAGTTTATTTCTAAATAGATCAGCGAAAAATGGTATTACAACCAGGGTGTGTAGAATTTTGTCTAATTTGAAAATGAGAAGAGCGGATTATGATATGTTTTATGAAAAATTTATACGCAGGATTTTTTTTTTATGTGAACATTTTGTCAAGTGAATGTAATCATGATCCATTCAATTGGTTTTCTTTTCACACAAAGATGAAGGAATGTAGTCATTACCATGCGAATGTTGAAAAAGAAGTCAAACAATGTCATGACAAATGATCTAATTCATGTTTGGTAGTTGTGAGATCCCTACTGATGAATCAGTTTGTGTAAAGCTAATGAGGGTGATGATGTGTGTGTGTGCTGGTGTGTGCGTGTGCGCGTGTATGTATATTTTCATGTATGTGAGAGAGAGATTAGGAAGCAACCAGCATGTATTTATTGCACTTTTGTGATTGGGGTGTACTTTTCCTGTTTCTTTTTCTTCCTTTTTTTTCTCTCTCCTCAAATGTTCCGAAAAGCTGTGAATTGAATTCTCAGACACTGTACTGTCGGCCAGAATTGTAAATTTTTCACCAGCACAAAATACACCACTTTTGTAGTTTCACAACAAATAAAATGTTACCTTTATATTTGAATGGTCTGGTTATGTTGTTGCTGATGTTTTAAAATTAACAGAGCCGTTTGTTTCTGGGATACAGGCCCCCACCTGTATTTTATACAAGATTTTTGTAAGTACAGTACGTACTAGGAATAGAAAATGCAAGCAATGGATATAACTTTGTATCTTGAAATGTGTATTCATTTTCACCCATTCATTTTCTGAAGCTCTTATCCTCACAAGGGTCACAGGGGGTGGAGCCTATCCCAGCTGACTTCGGGCACCAGGCAGGGGACACCCTTAATAGGTGGCCATCCAATCGCAGGGGCCCCGGTGACCCGCGTCCGGGCGAGGGAAGACGTTTTCCAATTATGTTTTTCATCGTAAGAGGTCTTCTGAGTCATGCTTTGTCTGGTCCCTCACCTCAGACCAGTTTGCCATGGGTGACCCTGCTATCGGACGTTTGATCGCCGGACGTTTGTTCGCCCGAATGTTTGGTAGAACGGACGTTTGGTAGAACGGACGTTTGGTAGAACGGGTTCAAACATGACGGAGAGTTTACTGTAGAAACCAGCTCTCAAAATTATATTCATGAGAGAGAGTTTAATATCTAAATACTGTTGAAACCAGCTCTCAAAATTATATTCATGAGAGAGAGTTTAATATCTAAATATTGTTGAAACCAGCTCTCAAAATTATATTCATGAGAGTGTAATATCCAAATATCAACTGTTGAAACCAGCTCTCAAAATTATATTCATGAGAGAGAGTGTAATATCTAAACATCTACTGTTGAAACCAGCTCTCAAAATTATATTCATGAGAGTTTAATATCTAAATATCTACTGTTGATTCCAGTGGTGGTCCGTGCATTTTCTCGTAGCGCCTTCAACGAATCAATCCAACCCTCAAAAACATTTATGGCTATAAAACCTCTACTACAGCTACAGCTGCGACACATAAAAATAATCAATACATCAATGTACAAAAATAGGGTAAAATCCACTTCCCCGCAGCATTTAATGATTAAATACAAATACTGGAGCTTTTCAGACATTACAACCGGGCCAGGGGGTGATTTTCCCGGGAAAAGACCACGATGAAAGTCAATGGCGTACCGGCAAACATTGCCCGAAAATGGGGTAAAATCCAGCCGAAAACAGCATTTATTGATTAAATACAAATATGGGAGCTTTTTAGACATCAAAACCGGGCCCGGAGTATCATTTCCCCGGGAAAAAGACAGTGATGAAGGTCGATACGTCCATACGCGAAATGGCAAAAAATGCACTAAAATGGGGTAAAATCCACTTCCTAGCAGCATTTATTGATTAAATACAAATACTGGAGCTTTTCAGACATTACAACTGGGCCAAGGGGGTGATTTCCCCGGGAAAAGACAGCGATGGACGTCAATGGCGAAACGGCAAAAATTGCACTAAAATGGGGTGAAATCCATTTCCTAGTAGCATTTAGTGATTAAATACAAACACTGGAGCTTTTCAGATATCAGAACCGGGCCCACAACTGAAATATTATTTAGGAACATAGCTACATTTTACTCACCAAAAATCATTTTTAACTACACAATATCCATCCTCCTTTCTTTCTTTCTTCTTTTCTATCGCCATCGAAGCCAATGCTGAAAGTCGAGCCTGTCCTGTCGTATTTCTGGCATAGTCCGTCTTGAAAATGGCTTTAAATCAACACAACAATGTTTGCTTGTGCTTCTAGCTCCAGATACAGTTTGGTAGCTCTGGCTAATCACTAGCCAATCATAGTTGGTGAAAGCGATGACGTATGCCTATGCCTGCGAGAAGGGAATGATGTATCCCTATGCCTGCGACAAGGCATTGTGGTGTTGCCAACTCGAAATCTGATCGGTTAAAGCAACAGTCTTATCGATGCTTGTTTAATGCAGCAGAGCCTGCAGAACTGATTGTGAAGGCCTTGAGGCAGATTTCTGACCCTGGCAACAAATAATGGCTGAAATGTGATTGGTTAAATGCTTCAATATGAAAATACACATCTGGAAGCAGTGCAACCAGGGGGGAAAGCAATGAAAGGAAGCTAACAGACAATTTGGAATTATTTAATAAGTATTGATGGACAAAATATAATATATGATTCAGATATTTCTTAGGCCAGCATAGAAGGCCCTGACGACCCGCCACTGTTACAGCATAACATTGTGATATCCAACAAAGGATTTACAACAAAGGAATATCGTAGGCAGAATAGACAACAACTACAATTTCTCTTAACGTGTGCGCCTTCTGACTGGACAATTAAGAGCTGCGAAGGCCTTAACAAATTGTTGCACGCATCTTTCAAGTCCACTACAAGTCTCAACTGAGAGCACGTCCTTCCCAACAACCCTCTGTGTTGGTCACATGATCACTCTTTCAAGTCGTGACGTCATTTCTAAACTCAAAATTGCACTTCACGGTTTACATGATGAGAAATATAAAAAGAAAATGAGCAAAATACACATATAACTCAAAACATTGTATGAACACTATACACAAAAAAATCATTGGAACACATACATGGGCACAGCCACTCAGGGACAGCTACAAAAAGCATTTCATCACTTCAACCTACTGCCCTCTGGCAGGTGCTACAGGGCCATAACAGCCAAGTCAAACAGGCTCAAGGACAGTTTCTTCCCAAGAGCATCAACATACTCAACTTGAGTTCTGCACCTGGGACCTAATCAAGACTTATTGCTAGCCACTTTAGTCACTTTGTACCACTTATCCATGATGTACCGCTTATCAATGTTGACTACGACTTAGAGTACTTGTTTACTATGTTGACTACTTATTTATCTATTACTTATTTATTGATTATTTATTTATCATTAGTATATATTGATTATCTATGTGTTTGTTTGTTTGTTGTTGAGTCCATAGACTCAGCGAGTGGTGCACTCTCAACCACTTGGCGCTGAACGTCTCCAAAACAATGGAACTCATCGTGGACTTCAGACGGAACAAGGCTTCTCCGCTCTGCTGATCTCACTTGAGCTACTTATTCATTCTTTCATTCATTTTCTGAACCGCTTTATCCTCACTAAGTTCGTGGGGGTGCTGGAGCCTATCCCAGCTGACTTCGGGCCAGAAGCGGGGGGCACCCTGAATCGGTGGCCAGCCAATCGCAGGGCACGAGGAGACGGACAACCATTCACTCTCACACCCATACCTAGGGGCAATTTAGAGTGCCCAATCAGCCTACCATGCATGTCTTTGGAATGTGGGAGGAAACCAGAGTACCTGGAGAAAACCCCCACAGGCCAGGGGAGAAGATGCAGACTCCACACAGGTGGACTGACCTGGATTTGAACCCAGAACCCCTGAGCTGTGAGGCCAACCACTAAAGCTGCTGGGCTGCATTGCTTATTTATTCATTACTTATTTATTGATTATTTATTTTTCAGTTTGTTTATTGTTGTTAGTTGTACACTTTGTGGTGAATGCTTTAAATCTCCTTATGTATACTTATAATGACAATAAAAGCATTCAATTAAATTCAAATTCATTTCATTCAGTTCAATTCAACAGTAACTTACCTGGTGGCCCGGTGGGGCGAGTGGTTAGCGCGTGGGCCCCATAGTGGGACACCAGGGTTCAAATCCAGGTCGCTCCACCTGTGTGGAGTTTTCATGTTTCCGGGCCTGTGTGGGTTTTTGCCGGGTACTCCGGTTTCCTCCCACATTCCAAAGACATGCACGGTAGGTTGATTGGACACTCTAAATTGGCCTTATGTATGAGTGTGAGCGTGAATGGTTGTTTGTTTGTCTCCTTGTGCCCTGTGATTGGCTGGTCACCAATTCAAGGTGTCCCCCGCCTCTGGCCTGAAGTCAGCTGGAATAGGCTCCAGCACCCTCCGCGACCCTAGTGAGATAAAGCGGTTCAGAAAATTAGATGAGTAACTTAGCTATGAATCAGAATGGATGTTAAATTCAGGTTATAATAATTCAAAGTATGCAGTTAATTTATTTATTTCTAACGATTATGAAAACCAATTTTTTTTAAAAACCGCTCAAGAATTGGGCAGGTTGTAGCTATTTCAAAGTGACAAAAATAGAACGTTTCTGACGCAAGATGGCATATAAGTGATGACGCTTGACTCTATTGATTTGAAGTGTGCATCAGACGTCTACTTCATTTTGGATACAATGTATATGATTCTCCTCCCTTTCACGGAAGTAAAGCGGAAAATGTTATCACGTGCTTCCTTTTTGCCACTGTTAGTGAGTTTGTTTCATCAGCCACGCGACTACAGTCCTAGTAAACTTGATTTCGGAGGTCTTTCACTACCACTGTGCTTCGAAATGGACGGAGCCTGTGTAACTAACTACACGACGCGGCTGCAGAAGCAGGTGAGGCCCGGCTGGGACAAAAAAAATAGCTCAAATCTGGCTCAATAGGTCCACGAATGATAGGCTAAATCGCTCGTCGCAGGTTTGACAGAAGCCAGCATGGTCATTTTTATAATCGCAACAATTTAAGTTAAGTGGCATGCGAGTCAACATTTCTTATGTGCTTTTATATCCCTTATATTTTCCATTTAACGTGAAAATACAATGTGTTGATGTCGGACTTGCTTAAGCTCAATTTTTGAGTGCGCTTTGACGACTTTCCAAATTTCCTCTTTAAAGTTAGTACCTGTCTTAAAAGTTTCTGCGAATATTCGTACGTAATGTTGAGGAAGAGCACTCTATCTTCCTTCTCGGGTTCGATTAATTTCGGATGTGGAAGATGTAGGTTGTCCAAATACAGGCTGGAGGCGATGAACAGTGACTTCGAAGCTTTCATTACAGAATATTCTGGGCACAGGTGAACCACAGACAAGGCTGTTGTCCACAAATGCACCGAGACAGACAACTTACATTCACCTTTATTCTCTCAAAAGGGTGGAACCGAAACCGAACAGGGATGGGATTTTCCCTTACTTAATACATTCATACAGTAAGCTATTTGTTATGAACCGGCAAATAGAAGATAACGACAATGTTGCAGGTCTTCAAGGACACATCTGGCTACAGGACAGAGCTCTACTAAGGGACTCATGGAGTCATGACAAGAAACAGGCAAAATACAGTGGTACCTCGACCTACGATCAGCTCTACCTATGACATGCTCGAGATACGATGAACATTTTGATCGAATAATTCGCCCTAGATACGATCAAAATTTCGAGTTGCGATCAAGCCAGGTGGCCATGGCACTGTCTTTTTGTGTCTCTTTCATGTATAAAATATATCTACGAGCACTAGGCTGAGAGAGACTTTGAAACAGCAGCCCCCGCTGCACATGATGAACTCGTTGTAATGGATGATATCATGTTGCTTGGAAATTCCTTGGGGCTGGAGGTTAACGAGGCAGATGTTAATGACCTCATCGCCGAGCACCACGAAGAACTCATGACACAGGATTTAATCGAGCTCCAGGAGAGTGAACATTTGTTGCCGGAACTCAGTAGCGAGGAGGCGGTGGAAGAGGCGGGGCCGGCCCCTGGCTACAAAAGATATCAAAGACATGGTCGCGAAGTGGCAAGAGTTTTCGGATTTTGTAGAAAAAAGGTACCCTGGCAAGTGGTCGCGCGTTATCGTATTGTGATGACATTTGTGCGTGTCATTTTCAAAATATTTTGAAGGGTAGGCAAAAACAAACAACTCTTGATGCGTTCGTTTTGAAGACTCCGGCTGAATGTCCGGGTGGGGTCAACCCATAGAACCAAGGTAAAAAAGATTAAAACAAAATTAGAATTCAGTTTTGTGTGAAGTTACATTAAACGTTAAGTGTCTGTATATATTTATCCAAGTTAATTTAAATTTGTTTGTTCAAGTGAGTTGCCGTGTATGAAGTCCCCCCGACACCCCCCCCCCCCCACCTGCTTCTACGAATGTGTATGCCCGTCTGTGTATCCTCCGCGCCTAATTTAATAGTTCTATTAACACATTTTAGTATATTAAACCATTCGTTATTTATTATTTTGTCAATATATGGCAAATTAGAACAAATAAAAATGTTTTTCCAATCCAATATCCTGTTTTTGGTGTTTTTTCAGAGGGTTGGAACAAATTAATTAGTTTTTAGTTCATTTCAATGGGAAACGTTCGCTCAAGTTACAAAAAGCTCGACATACGATCTCAGTCCCGGAACGGATTAAGATCGTATGTCGAGGTACCACTGTACACATTTCAATATGAGACACACTTCAATCCCCCTTTCGGACTCAAAAGAGTCCGACACCTGAAATATAATTAAAGAAAGACACCAGCGGCATCATCGTCTGGAAAAGGTTGCATATGGTTCATGGAACTAGTAAGGGGAAGCATTTTGGCCATCATATAGGGTGGAGGATCATTAATATCCTTTTTTTCAATGGTGGTAGTAATTAAACGCTCACATAGGGATCAGATACAAGGAATACAACAACAACAACCACACAAAATTAAAATAGCAGAAAAATAGCAGTGGAGATAAGGGCCATAGTTATCAAGGCTTTGTATTTGCCGAAGACATTAAAAGCACTATCCCACATAGAGGTGCAATCCCTGAGTGGGATTTCATCTCAACAGACAAGGACTGCAACTTTTTCAAGGTGACGGTCAGAGATCCATGCTGTGTTATTGGGAATCACTGTACAACATTGATCACCAAACATGGAGCAAATACCTTGCCGTTCTGCGAGGATCATGTCCACCGCCATGTTGTTCTGGAGAGTCATCAAAGAGGTGGCAGCCAATTGTTCATGGACAGCTTCAAAGCCATCCCTGGTGTAATTATCCAGACGCTGTTGGTTAATTAATGTGCTCCACGTTTTTATTGGGGGTGACAGGAAAAATGGCAGAGATCAAGGGAAGGTTCTCAAATCCTGTGCCTATTTGATTACAGACGCTCCCCTACTTACGAACGAGTTAGGTTCCGAGCGATTGTTCATAAGTTGAATTTGTTCGTAAGTTGATTTAGTGCTTTATTTTGTATTATAATTTATGTTTAAGGCCTATATAAGTATATTGAAGGTTTATATAAGTGCATTTGGATGTTTAAGGCTTGTATAAGTAACACACATTGGTTTGTACTGAAAAAAACATTTAATAAAATGGAGAGAATACATACAGTACTGTATACATACATTAGAGAGAGAGAGAGAGATTTACTAGAAACTGGCCAAAAGAAGCTATCTAATGACGATTGCAGTTTTCTTTTTTTCATCATAAATGATGCGGTAGCACTGTATGGCATCATTCAATTGATTTGCAAACTTTCGGCCAAGAGTTTATACTCAATTTCCTCATGGGGACATGCGTTTCTTCCTCCTCCTCATCCTCGGCACGTTGCTGAGCCTCAAACTCCATGAGGTCTTGGTTACTCAATTCCTTCCCATGGGACTCAAGCAATTCCTCGAAGTCCTCCTCCTGCAGGTCAATCTCGAGTTTGTCACTTAGGCCGACAAGAGTGTTGAGAATTTCTTTATTGATGCCCTCCTGATCAATGCCACGGGAGTCGTTGACGAACTGAGGGCATAGAGGCCTCCACACGGCGTTGAGGTTGACCTCGGTAACCTCACGCCATGATGCATCAATGTTTTTTACGCAGTTAAGGATGTTATCGGACTTCCAGTAGCTCCGTAAGGTCATCTCGGGGTCAGAATCCACTGCTTTCAAGGCCATCCTGTACGTCCGTCGGGTGTAATATTTCTTGAAATTGGCGATAACGCCCTGGTCCATCGGCTGCAGAAGTGAAGTTGTATTTGGCGGCAGGTACACAACTTTACATCAGGATGAAAATCATCCAAGTGCGGGGGGGTGGGGGGGTTGGGCAGGGGCATTGTCCAGCACCAGCAGGATCTTGAATGGAATTCCATCTTCCCGGCAATACAACTTCAATGCTGGGATGAAATGGTGGAAGAACCAGTCCTCAAATACAGCGAGTGTCGCCCATGCCTTCTTGTTTGACATCCATATAACGGGGAGAGAGCTTTTCGTCACATTCTTCAAGGCTCGAGGGTTAGCTGCCTGGTAAACTAGCAGCGGCTTCAGCTTGTAGCTCCCTTCAGCATTCGCCCCAAGCATTAAGGTTAGGCGGTCTTTAGCCGTTTTATATCCGGGCATCGTCTTCTCCTCACGGCTAATGTAGGTGTTCTCTGGCATTTTCTTCCAAAAAAGACCCGTTTCGTCGACATTGAAGATCTGCTTAGCCGAATAGCCACCCTCCTCAATGATCTCAACACTTGGGGGGAATCGTTGGGCAGCCTCTTTGTCCGCGGATGCTGCCTCTGCGGACACGGACACATGGTGGAGATAAGCCCTCTTCTTGAAACGGGAAAGCCACCTGTGGCTGGCAGAAAACGTTACTTCGGCAGCGCTTTCCCCAGCCTTAGCCTTGACATCCTCAAAGATAGATTTGTTCTTCTCCTGAATGAGCATAAGGCTCAGAGGAATACGCCGCTGCTGTTGATACTCGAGCCAAATGGTGAGAAGTTTCTCCATCTCCTATGATTTTCCCTCTTCTTTTGCTAATGTTGGGAATTTTATCTTTAAATTAATATAAACTCAAGTTAGTAATCTGACTCCAATTTATGACCTTACCCAACTGCCACTCATCCAACAATATGCGCGCTCGTTCTGCAATAGAAAGGTATCAGGAAGCCGACATTTTCACACGAGTGGATTTATTCCCAACACACAAATCTAATACATACACCTAGGTCTCGGGTCCCTCTCAGCACAGCTCTGTACACCTCTGTTGCCACCAGCAGACGTACTACTTGATCCGAGTTTCCCAGTAATGAGTTATACTACACAATATGCAAAGGCACAGCAACAAAGGCATCCTGGCATTATTCTATTGGCTATGTGTATACTGCAGTTAACTTTAGCTTGCTCATTGGTCTTTCTTCCCCTGCGGAATCGCTTGCTGGCTCCTGTTTGTAGTTTTCCGCTCCACCAACTGGCTCTGGCTCATCTGCAAACATTCCACTCTTGCACCCCCCACACATCCTGTTGTGTCTCACCAGTCTCACACTCAACACTTTACAGTCTCACACACTCAACACTTTACAGTCTCACACACTCATACACAGGATGTAGCAGCATCTAATGAACTACTTTAAGCTCAAACTTTTATATTCCTTTACTAATGATCGTCGATTGCATCGGCACTGAACTTTTCACATGTTCCATTATCCGATCTTTCTGTTTATAAATGGTACTGACGGTCGAACGATTCAAGTTGTATGCCCGTGCAACGCTCACCATTTTCTCGCCCGCATCAAGCTTCTTTATTATTGCCACTTTCGTTTCAAATGAAATGGCATGCCTCTTCCTTGCACTACCACCCTCACTAGAAGCCTTTCGCTTTTCACCAAACATATTGAATAATGGATGCACGAGATATTTAATGATAAAAATGAAAAAGGTTCTTTGCGCACTGGAGATACGTCACGCACTTGCGCAACTTACGCACTGCAACGAACTGGGCAGAGGAAGGTGGATGCTGGGTGAGCTCTCACAGCGGCAGGTGTCGGTATTAGCGGCGGAAAGAAGCACTACTCGGAAAAAGGCGCACAATACAAAATCGAACTTACGAACATTTTTCGACATAAACGCAATTTGCAGACATGTTCGTATGTACCGTTGTTCATAACTCGAATGTTCGTAAGTAGGGGAGCTTCTGTACTAAGTTTGTAATCATCCGGAACACCACAGGGTATGCCTATAGCATCTATATAAATGGGGGAATTAAAGAATGGGTGATTAGGGTCGCTAATAGAGCGGCGGTGACGGATTGCTACAGTTTGTTGTGTTACTTTTAGGAGATTAGTATGAATGGCTAGTGGAGTGACGACGATTGGATAAATAGCAGACACCAGAGCACAAGTCAAGGCTTCCGATCCATCAGACCGAGTAGTCACCAGAAAAGTCCAGCAGTGTTGTTGGGGAATCATTCCAACTTTTGTTTGATGTGGTAGAGTGGATGAATCTTTATAAAAACAGGTAGCATTCAGAGAGACTTTGCCGGCATAGAAGATCGGTATTGGGGCAGTTGCTGGAGACAAAGGATGAATAGTATCCCATTCGGTACACGGCTCGGGTGGAATGTCTCTAGACATGACTGGGAGAATGCATGACATGTTTGCAGGTGTATCCAAGGGAGGGGATATTAGGAACATAACGAGGCGTGCTACCATACACACTCGACAATCGGCTTCAGGGTACACTGCACTGGCTGATGCTGCTCTTTCCATCCATGAATTGCTACCAATTGAACTCACCCCCGACGCTACCCCCAGGACATCTGCTATGGACATATCTTGAGTAAACTAGGCGCGGACTCTTGCTTTGACCTTCAACTAATTGCCCTGGCCTATGTTCTTGTGCGGCCCATGGGAATCTCTGACAAACGCGAATAAGAGTAAAGTCTACATTTGAAGCATATGGGGTTAGCAAGAAATCTATACAACCTAAGGCGATGGGGAACTGCTGTCAATGCCAATATGTCAGCTCTTTGCGCTGACAGAGCCTGAAATTCTTTCGGCCTAGACTTCTTCAAAACCTGTTTCTGTGGATCAGGCTACAGCAAATCCAGATTGTAGGCCATCATTGCCTTTGAAGCAGCATCCGTCTGTAAAAACAATCAAGTCAGGGTTGTTAAGAGGTGTCTCATACAGTTCGTTTCGGAGGGAGTTTTCTTTCGTAGTTCTTTCTACACAACAATGCGGTTCTCCTTCAAGTAGACCTTCAGCCATGTTCACCCCTTCATGAGTAAAGAGAATATGTGGTTTTGTTAAAATTGATTAAATTTTTCTCTGTCTTCCTCCAGTCATGGTGAAAGCTTGACTTGTGACGTATTGGACTGTACTGTGTGATGTTCGCACTGTCAGCGGGTGATGAAGAACAATGTGAGATGTTTTCTGAATCACTGGCTAGGGCAGATGCAAAAGAAGCACAAATAAGATGTCTTTCATATTTTTCTAATGGAGTGGATGCGTACAGACAAACTTGTCGACCTCCAACTTCCCCCTTCTGATAAAGGGCAGCAGAAACACTGCTGACCTTTTCAAGATAGAATATTTATACATTTGTAATCGGGAATTGCAAGAGCTGCAGCACTGGAAAGATGTTGTTTCAAGGAAATAAAGGATGTATCTGCTTCCGTGGTCCAAGAAAGAGTATTGGAAAGGTTTCGCATACCTTGAGCATTAACCATCTGCCGGAGTGGATGGGTGAATTCAGCAAAATCAGGAACATGATGTCTGGAGTAGTTGCAGAGAAGAAAAGCCAGCATGGATTTGACATTTGTTGGTTTAAGATATGGAGAATATCATCTTTGTGAGAGGGCGACATCCCAGAGCCATGGCGTGAAATTAGGCGAACGAGAAAGGAAATGTGGACGTGCAATCTGAATCTTGGATTTGGAACACTTCAAACCAACAGAGGCCAAATGAGAAAGCAAGGACCAGGTGGCTTCAAGGCAACAGGTTTCAGATGGAGCAGCCAGCAAAAGGTCATCCACATATTGTACCAGGAGAACACCAGGGGGCAGTACAAGTGGAGACAGTAACTGGCTGAGACTGTCGTTGAAGAGTCCAAGTGAAAGCACAAAGCCTTAAGGCAGATGGTTGTAAGAATAACCTGCACCATTCCAAGTAAAAGCGAAAAATTGTTTCATCCAAGGATGGAGTGGTATGCAAAAGAAAGCATTAGCCAAGTCAATGCAACTGAAATGAGTGTGGGCAGATGTAATTTGAGACAATGAGTGGGGGTTTGGGACAGGTAAAGTGGGAGTCAAGACGGCCGCATTTATCGCGCGTAAGTCATGGACCATGCAAAATTTTCCAGTGCCTTTCTTTTCAATGGGTAAAATGGGCGTATTATAGTCAGAGCCCTGAATTTCACATAGCACTCCTGCTTTGAGCTGACCCTGAATTGTTTCTGAAATGCCAATCATCCCAGCCTCTTTTACAGAGTATTGGGGAACATACACTTGTCATGGTTTCATTTGAAATGCAATAGGAGAGACATTGCATAAACCAACATCAGTGAGATCCGTGGACCACACTGATGTGGGAAGGGAGTCAAGAAGTTGACCAGCATAATTGCAGTCAGTAGTTTCACGTCCATGGTGTCGATTCCAGAATCTGGTGTTTCAAAGCAGAGGTGGGTAGAAATGTGTTAGATTGAATCCAATAAGCGTCAAGTGACGGGGAATAGAGCAGTCGAGAGTGAACTTAAACTTGCCAATCAGTTGTCTGTGTACATGCAAGGACAAACAGACCCAGATCCTTCGCTGTGTGCTTGGGCGAGACCATCAAGGAGACGTGGGTGGCAAGGAGGCATAGAAGGATCCGGAGGATCCGCCATCATGTACCTCTTGAGTTGTTCAAGAGTCAGAGACACCGAAAAGGCGACACCCGTTTTGCCTGCAAATAGATCTCCCATGTCCAATTCCCATGTGTAATCGATTGTCTGAAATGCCTCACCATAAAGCTCATCTCCCAATCTGTCATAGTACAGAGTGCAATGCATACAATCAGAAACCATATAAGATCTGAGGTTGCGAACCCAAGGTGACCAGAGAGTCCAAAAGTGTTAAACCTCGAGCCAGCCATTGGAGTCAACATCAACTCTAGCCCAGTCGTGTGCGGTCGATTGGTCGCCGGTTTTTTGGTTGCCCCGACCGCGACAACGGGCAACCAAAAGACCGGCGAGCAAAAGACCGGCCACCAAAAGACCGGCCACCAAAAGACCGGCCACCAAAAGACCGGCCACCAAAAGACCGGCCACCAAAAGACCGGCCACCAAAAGACCGGCCACCAAAAGACCGGCCACCAAAAGACCGGCCACCAAAAGACCGGCCACCAAAAGACCGGCCACCAAAAGACCGGCCACCAAAAGACCGGCGACCAAAAGACCGGCGACAAAACAAGGTAAAACAACACGGTCTACGCATCAATAAAAGCCAACAATGGCCATGAGCAGTTTCACTGAGCCGACATGAGTGTATGAGTTTGTATGTACATGAGTTGTCCCCTTAGGAAAGTACGTCCGACAGGGACTTCGCAAGTTCTCCAACAAAAAAACAATAAAAGTCCGGGAAATTTGGGCCATTTCTTTAGCCTAATAATTAATAGGGCATTAAGTATGACTAAATAGTAATTCACCGTTTGTATTTAGGGAATTTGAGCAACGATTTAAATGGTAATTATCACTTACCTTCCGGGGGGGCAAACAGCCAACCCGGCCGGGAGAATTGTATAAAAATGTAAAACAAAATTAGAAGTAAGGTTAGATTAAACTTATTTTTGAGTGTGTCTGCATCGTAATCCAAGTTCATTTAAATTTGTTTGTTATATTACGATTCACCGGTGCAAAAAGTCTCCCCCGCCCCCCTGTATGTCCCTCTCTCTCTACCCTCTGCGAAATCCGTCTAATTTTAGTTCTATTAAACACATTTTAGTAATATTAAACCACTAGTTGTGTTACTTTGTTAATAGACGGCGAATTAGAAGAAATAAAACATTTTTTTCCAATCCAATATCTGGTTTTTGGTGTTTTTTCAGAGGGTTAGAACGAATTAATTTGTTTTTAGTTCATTTCAATGGGAAATGTTTGTTCGAGTTACGAGAATATCGACTTACGAGCTCAGTCCCGGAACGAATTAAGCTTGTATCTCGAGGTACCACTGTATTGGCCAATTTTTCGGCTAATTCTTTAATGGCAGCGGTCACTCCACTAGTCAGGGTTTCTGCAACTGAATTCATGTTTGATGTCTGTTGTGAGCGCGCGAGAGCCCGTCGATCATCTACTTCGAGTCGGCCAGCAGTTATATTAAGCAGCGGAGCTTGAATTTCATTCAAAGATTTTCTGACATCATGGTAGGGTGAAGGCATAAATGGGTTAAATGGAGATACCGCCGAAAACCGTTTCTCCTTCGAGTAAGGAGGCGGCGAGGAGGGCAAATCGGGCGGGGATGGCACCAGACAAACACTATCTTCTTTAACCGCCACACGAGACAACTTCAACGCACATCCCATAGCTATCATTCTCGCATTCGCTTTCATTTCCACAACTTTCTTAGCATTATGTCTCACTCTTTTACCTCTTGTGGACAACCTGTTAGTTTTTTCCACTGCTAATCTCAAAGCTTCCGCTCTCCTAACACAAGCCATTTCAGTTTCTTTCATTAATGTCACTAAACATGCAGTTGAAAACATAGGTGGAAACCAGCCGTCCCCACAACACTTATACATCCATTCCGTCAATCGTTCTCTCATACTCTCACGTTCCTTTTTTAGGCAAACCTCCGACACAAACGTCACAGGCATGCTTAACCTGTTCGCTCAACAACACTTGCTCAGGATGGTTAGGAATCTGCCGCAAATCAAACCAATTACTGTTCCTGTCAAACTCTCCCATTTTGTTTTCAATTATCTGTATTTGTATTATTCTTTCAAAAGTTCTTGAACGTATTATCACAAAGGTACTTGATTTAAAACAAATAAGAAGTACCCGATCCTCAATTTACCAAAAGCACTCGATCCTATTTAATCTTCAATAGTACTTGATTAAACCTAAACAGAAGTACTAGAGCCAAAATTTATCAAAAGCATTCGAACCCTTAACTTATCAAAAATCCTCGATCCGTTATTTACCAAAATTCACAGACGTCTTATCTTGTTTCTGTAAAACGAATTAGAGGAAGCAAACAGAGATAGCCATGATGAGTTTTTCCTAACTTCAGCTGAAGGAGTTGGTCAGAGTAGCCAGCGCCAGGAGATGTCTATCCTCCAGCCTGACCAGTTTGAATCCCTGCCTGCTTCCCACAGATCCGCTCGCTTTATTGACAAAGATCACGTGACATAGAAACGGGTGTTGATACAAATTTTAGGTGGGAAAATGTGAACAAAGAAATCGGCGTGTCATGGTAGATGACGCCGTGACCGGATGTTTCGCCGACGGACGTTTGGCCGACGGACAGTTCGCCGAACGGACGTTTCGCCGAATCGGGATTCGCGCGCTCGCCCCACCCCCGGATCCGAAACGGGATTCGCGCGCTCGCCCCACCCCCGGATCGTGTGTGTACATGTTTGTCAACCTGGGCCCGCGGGCCATACGGCCCGTTACAGATAACATTCATTTAGGAATAACAAGGGCATGTACTGTCCCCCGCTGGACATATTTCTAAATACAAGTATGTACTACAATGTGCTGCCATTTTTTTATGTTTTTTGTTTTATCCTTGCGTTTAAAGTAGTAGACATTTGGACACGCATTGTAATTTATCAAAGCTGGGGATTGATGTCTGACTGAGAAAAAACAACACTAGAAGACTTATGTGAAATTCTAAGTGCCTTGGACAGACTAGAGGGCTTAGAGAACAATACCTGAAAATGCCATGGAACCAATGTTCCCTCTAATTTTTTGTTTGTCTGGGCAGAAAGACAACCTCCCTGAGCACATTGAGTACCGTTGTGAGCAACATAATCATTGCTCGCTATGGGCACACACCAGTATCACACCTGCCATAAGCAGGTAATAAAATGTAATGATTAATATCTATGAATGGGCGGCCCGGCGGATGAGTGGTTTGCGCGTCGGCCTCACAGCTAAAAAAAAATAAAATAAATAGAAAAAATAAATAAATAAATGGGATTTTATTTTGTGCGCTCCATATGATTTGCTGTGCGCAGAGAAGACGAGAGTGGTGCGCAATTGTGCACGCGCGCAGCTTAGAGGGAACATTGCATGGAACACACTTTTACTTCTAGTTTAATTTTAAATAATTTCCCATTATTTTAGGAAATATATATTCAAAATGATTTGCTGAGAACCTTAATTCAAAGATTAATCTCAACATTTTGTATGCTGGTGTAAGTTTTCTGGAGTAGGATTTTTAAATTTACAATTTCATTACAGTAGTACTTACTGTTACTACTACTTTATTTTCTCTATTTCTTCTGTCACGTACTGTTCTGCGTGATCTCCAAATGGCTACTCCTTTAAACGCAAGGATAAAATATAAAAAAATGGCAGCACATTGTAGTACGTACTTGTATTTAGAAATATGTCAAGCGGGGCGGCAGTACATGCCCTTGTTATTCCTAAATGAATGTTATCTGTAACGGGCCGTATTTGGCCCGCGGGCCGAGGTTGAAAAACATGTACACACATGATCCAGGGGCGGGGCGAGCGCGCGAATCCCGTTTCGGCGAACTGTTGGTCGGCGAAACGTCTTTCGGCGAATCGTCCGAGTACCGATGACGCGCCCCTAACTCATAGGCGCGCCCCTAACTCATAGGCGTCACGGACGGAAATTTCCACTAGACTGCAAAATTCTATTCTAGTGACTACACTAAATAACCCAATTGACTAATAAAAGTAAAAGAATACATTCCATACTCCATAGTCAATCTAACAAAATATTGAAATCAACATAGGAAACTGTAATTTTAGCATTTTGTTATCCATGAATAAATATGTATCTAAAAATTCTAATGCGATAAATTGAGGGGTTGTGAATTTCTTTTATTTATATATATATATATATATATTGCTGTCAGTGAACATTTTCTTTGTTCCACAGTTTTTTTTCAGTAGCTTAAATATGAATATGTGACCAACAGTGATAAACCACTAATCGGTTTTTAAATGGGAATGCTGTCATTGACAATTCTTTGCTGCCAATGATGGCGATAGACAGTCAATCCAATTTGACTATGATGGCGATCGTTATGTCCTCACAGTTAAAATGAATGGGATGCCTTTCACAGTCGATGGCAGCAAATGAGATATTTAAAAATAAAACAAATAATAATTTAAAAATGCCCATTTTATTTATTTTTTACCCGATTCTGATCCTCTGTTTGACAAATGTAGGTTGAAGCCTGATTTTTCCGTAAGATGCTCTTGGAGAATAAGGTTTGGACATCCCGGACTTTAGACAGTGACCTCTGTCCTATAGAATTAGCTTGTTGCGAGTATAAATTAGGATTTTTTTTGTTTCACTCTGATATCCTTTGATCTTGATAGGTGTTATTGGCCATAATAAATTGGAGTGAATGATTACTTATGCTGTTACTGTCTTCACATGGCTTAATTACATACAGTAATCCCTCGAATATCACAGCTTCAACTTTCGCGGTTTCAATACATCTGTTTTTTTTTCTGGGGGAATTTTTTTTTTTAAAGTTCAGAAAGATGTGAAAATCCACGCTGAAACTCGCAAGCGGAAGCCACTCTCCTGTCCTCCACTTGGTACTAGAACTCAGCACTGAAGTAACGTGTGTGTGTGTGCGTGCGTGCGTGTGTTTTTAAAGTTCATAAAAATGAGAAAATTCACGCTGAAACTTGCAAGCGCAAGCCACTCCCCTGTCCTCCGCTTGCTACTAGGACTCAGCACTTTATTAAAATAGGGGTGACCCTACTTTGTGTTTTTTTGTTTATCGCGGCCATGTCTGGATTGCTGTATATAATTTTTATGGGCCTGCTACTACGAGTATGTGATTACAATGTTTTGTTCCAGGAATGTGAGATCCAGAATCTCTCTGCTGAGCTGGAATGTCTAAAAAACTCTCGTAAATCAAATCCGTCTTCTTGTCGTCTGGATGAGCTACGAGAGGAGAACAGCAGGCTGCACTATCGCCTTAACATCCTCAAAAGGGTAAGGTGGAAACAAGTCTCAAAATTCTAAAACTCAGATGTCACATTCAGTTTTTAGACTGCAGTATGTATAAAACTTGAATATTGCGCGTCACAAATCACAAACATTCATAGATATAAAGTCCAATATATTTTATACATTCTACATGCTAAATGCTTTTATTAGTGTATTTAAAATCCAAGAATGCATGTTTTGAAGTAAAATTGGAATTTATTGTATATTAATAATTGACCCATCGATCCAAAAACAATGTTTGAAATTTCCTATTTCATACCTGTCAATTGCTCCCCTTATTGATGATTGCAATTCCCCTTATTAAGCGATAGTAAACCGTACAAACACAACCCGGCACATTTACTTACATAGGGTGCACTTCAAAGTCTAAAATTTTCCAATAAGTGGATCGGGTTCCCAATTAGTCTGTGCGCCTTTTTGTATGCACTAAATTCAAGATTTTGTAGATGTCATTTTATGACGCTGACAGCTTGACTGTCTGAGTACATTGTTTGCTGACGCGCACAGTGACAGATGATCCAGATTAGAGCCAAAGTGGGTAAGAGATCGGTCTTGCAAAAAACGTACTTAAAAAATAAAAAATTGTGTACAAAAATTGTTACATACATAGGCGTGCACAATTTGAAATGATCAAAAAAACAAAATATGGGAAAAACCTATAAATTGACAGGTGTGCTATTCATATTAGAGATTTTCCGATTACATATTTTTGCATGCCAGTCGAGTCAGAGTAGATCCTGATTTTGTAAATGTCGAAAACCGAGGCTTCATCCGATAGCTCGGAAATGTATTTAGGAGGGAAAAATAGCACGTCCAAATGTCTTTTTTCCCAATTTGAGCAAAGGTAACCAACATTTAGACCATATGAGAGGTATTAGTGAAAACATTTTTGGGGCAAATCAAATGTGCAGCACCAAATAAGGTTTTCAACAAATGATATTTAAATATTTGATTCTCATCAATAAATAATAGTCCAATGTTATTATTTGACCTCTTGATTAAAACTTTCTTAACTTTGATGCTCTCTTTGTTGTGCAAAGTCTGTTTCACTAGTATGTGAAAATAAATACAGTGGTACCTCGAGGTTACGAGCTTAATGCGTTCCGAGACTGAGCTCGTACGTCGATTTTCTCGTAACTCAAACGAACGTTTCCCATAGAAATGAACTAAAAACAAATTAATTTGTTCCAACCCTCTGAAAAAGAACCAAAAATAGGCTATTGGACTGGAAAAACATTTTTATTTGTTCTAATTCGCCATCTATTAACAAAGTAACAAATAACCAGTGGTTTAATATTACTAAAATGTGTTTAATAGTACTAAAATTATACGAATTTCGCAGGGGGAGAGAGAGAGACGGACAGAGAGGGGGGGACTTTTTGCGCGGCAACGCGCTCGTAACATAACATAAACAAATTTAAATGAACTTGGATTACGATGCAGACACACACAAAAATAAGTTTAATCTAACCTAACACTGAATTTAATTCTTATTTAGTTTGACATTTTGATTCCTTTCTTCTCCCGGGTTGGCTCTATTTGCCCCGCCTCCACACTGACTTTCAGTCAATATCGGCGGTTGTTTGATTTTGTATTCCCTTCAAAATATTCCCAAAGTGATGCACACAAATGTCCTCACAATAGGTTAACGCACGACCACTTGCCAACGAGAAGTAGTATATACGCCATTCGCACTGACTAACAGGGAAAAAAACACTGAAAAAATGCACCGCTTCGCCCAGTGCTCGCAGAGACATTACACGATGGAGTTGTGACCACAGAGACATTACACGAGGGAGTGGCGGGGAGCGAGACAATGTCCATGATGTTCTTATGAGCAGCATCTCGCGTCCGCTGTCTGCTCGTAAAACCAAAATTTGTCACGTATCTCAAGATAAATATCGGCTCAAAATTTTACTCGTATCTCAAATTGCTCGTATGTCGGGGCACTCGTATGTCGAGGTACCACTGTATATTGTATTAAATGTACTGTATATATTTAGTATTGCACCCCTGGATTCTTTTATCTTTATAAGAAAAATGCACTGAGATAAATTGAACTCTCTTGATTGTGAATTTTATATTGTTGCTGGAGTTTCCCTTTGCCCTGCTAAATTTGTTTCACTAGTATAAATAAATAATATAGTACAGTCTTACACCTACTTACAAATGTCTCTAGGTATGAAATTTTCAGGCTGTGAAACCCTTTGATATTGCCCCAAAATCCCGCCGCCGGCGCGCCCATGGAGTGCTCGCCCCCAGTGTAATCTTGAGTCTGTATCCGTTTTTGCTACCGCAACCAAGATGGCTCAATTGGCAGCCGGTGGCGGTAGCTCCGTCCGCTCCTGCTTGTTTTGTGTTTTTGCTGCTTTTCTGTCTTAATCTTTTGATTTGGTGATTCTTAATGATACCATATACTTCGCTTTGTACTTTGTGCTTTTGCTTTGTTGTTCTGCGGCCTTTGCAACTGTATTGTCTAACTTGTAACTTTGTGTAACTATGCCTTTCCAGTATCTGCATTCTCACCCCCTTGCTACTATCACAATGAAATTTCCCGAATACGGGATGAATAAAGTTATCCAATCCAATTAAGTAGCGTATTGGCAAGAAATAAAACAAGTCACTCAAGCGGTCAGGGCCATACAAAAATTTAGTTTAGTGCACAGACAAAATGCACCAACCGATTGGGCTTTTTCGAGAACATTTTAGACTCTTAAGTGCGCCCTACAGGGGTGAAAATACGGTAATAAAAAGCAGGTCGTTGGAGTTTTAGTCCAACTCCTCTGTCAGATACGAGAGGCATTTTTCTTGTACAAATATTGCTGAATTCACTGGCTGTCATCATTGATCTCCTTCCGAGTGACTCCTTGCAGTGTTTTGACATCCTATTGTCATGCCAGCTTCACGGCTGTATCTATGGCGTTAATCCATTTTAGTGCTGGTTCATATTTTTTATTCCTTGGGAGTCTGGGTGTGTTTGTCCACACGAGAATTTGCAGTTTCGCACCTCGGAAGATGCGTGCTTCGGGCGGTGAACAACAGGACATGCGTGCCGGTGCCGGTGCCCAAGGAAAGGGGCGATGCTTCGAGGAGAACAGTCGCGGCAATGTGTAGCGCGTCAACCTGGGCGGAGAGACCAGCCGCTACACCTCTGACTACTTCACCTCACGAGAATTTATTTTTATTTATTTGCAGCATACAGTTCGCCACAACACGCTTGCATCTCCAGAGGAGAAGTGCCTTCACTTCCTGTGTCTCCATTTTAACTGCAAGGCAGAGTTCATTAACATTGGTTCCTACCAGCTGAATTATGTACAAAAGAACGCCACAGTGTAGATTCATTTATGTCGCAATTGCCTGCTACTTATTTAGCCTATCAAGGAACGTTAATATTTAGGAAAAATAAGCAACATTCACTTGGAATAAAAGAGGAAATGGCAAGATGCAATCTCATACCTGTCAACCTCTGCCGATAACTGCCCTTATAAATGATTATGATTCCCTTTACAAACCCCCAAAAAACCTTACAAACACCGTACGAGTCGTACGGTGTTTGTAAGGTTTTTTGGGGGTTTGTAAGGGGAATCATAATCATTTATAAGGGCAGTTATCGGCAGAGGTTGACAGGTATGCAATCTAGGCACGGTATATATATATTTGGCGCACCCATTCTCCCTCTATTGTAGATAGCTTCCTCGGCGCTGAGAGATGAAGCGCTGCCGCGACCTCCGCCATTTTCACCATTTTTCATCTGTCTTCTGGTTGCGAGTTTCAATCCAGATTTAGACATTTTTATGAACTTTGTTTAACTACCCTAAAAAAATCAGCGATGTAGTGAAGCCGCAAAAGTTGAAGCAGCGAAGGGAAGGATCACAGTATGTTTTCCTGCCTAAACAAATTTGTGTATTTATTAAATGTTAGTTATAGGGATATGGAAAGACTAGTGTATTTCTGTGAACCTTCTTCACTACATCGCAGTTTTTTTTTCTGGGGTATGAAAAGAAAAAAGTTCATAATGTCTGAAACTCGCATCCGGAAGAGAGATGGCGGTGAAAAATGAAGGAAGTCAGGGCACCGCTTCTTCGACGCTGAAATGGTTGGCTCTAAGTGCCAAAGAAGCGACTAACACAGAGGAAGAATGGGTGCGCCGAGAACTATAAATGGCTGTGAAACACGCCGCCAAGCCGTTTCTTGTTTCCAGCGGCTTGCGTTTTGCATTGCATACATTAGACCTTGTGGAGAAAGAATAACTTTGAGTCAATTCCAGCTTTGTTTGGATTTTACATCCCTGCTGAAAAGGCCTGATAAGCGTCCAGCGTCATCTAATCCAAAGCGAGCCGACGATAGCACGGCCATGCCATCTCCCCGTTGCTGAGCGAAGCCACTGCAAGCTGAGGATGGCCTCCCCAAGCTGAGGATGGCCTCCCCATTGCAGAGCTACGGCATTGCAGAAAAGCGGAGCTAGGGTGTGGGGGGGTGTAAATATGTTCCACATTGCATTTGTACGGTTTTTAATCTCATAATAAGAGGAATTGCAATCTTTAATAAGGGGAGCATTTATTTGAGGTGGACAGGCTTGTAAGAGAGAATCTTGAAACATGGATAGTGGTTGTTCTGCGACAGCCAATTGAATCTAATTGAATGCTTTTATTGTCATTATTTGAGATAGAATGAGAGCGAAGGAATGAGAGCCCAGTAGAGGGTAGAGATGTTCGAAAGTGAGAATCAATGCATCCAACAATATTTTTAAAATAATATAACGGATACGGAAATGCATTTACTTCATGGGGGATTTCGTAACTTGGCTCTCTTTCGTATCTCGAGTCACTCATTTGCATATAAAAAAATGTGTAACCTGAAAATTTCGTACCTAGAGGCATTTGTAAGTAGAGGCATGACTAATACCAATATGAACACATCTCAATTGAAATCTACAATATTAAATCCTCAGTCTAATTCATCATGTTTAAAATATTTCAAAGTCTGATTCATCATCATCAGGTTCACCTAACAATAGAGTCCATTCTTCTCGAGCGAGGATAGCGGTCGCTGGGGGGCTACTCGTTTCCCTGGAGCAACTTTTTTTTATTTTTACCTCTACTATTACCCTATAAACTTGCCTAAGGCTAATTGGAGAGGGCTAGCTTTTGTAAAAGAAGGTAGATTATCGTCATCTGGCTGAGAAAGACAGGTTTTATGTCTCCCATTATACATAACAGCTGCGGAGGGGACTTTTTTGAGCTACCAAACCCCACCAGTTTCATTTGCGCATTCACCGAACCCCACCAGTTTCATTTGCGCATTCACCCAACCCCACCAGTTTCATTTGCGCATTCACCGAACCCCACCAGTTTCATTTGCGCATTCACCGAACCCCACCAGTTTCATTTGCGCATTCACCGAACCCTACCAGTTTCCTATGCGCATTCACCGGAACCTTCTTTAATGTAAAGTAAAATGACTTTTTTCAAATTCAAGATATATAAACTCTTCGCAGCACTGTGTGATTATCTGCAGCCAGTGATGATCAAGCAGGGCATGTTATCGTAAATAGACATGAGTCGATGTGTCTTGACCTCCATGGAAGAGGCTCCACCGAACCCCTTGGACAGACTCACCGAACCCCTGGGGTTCGAACACAGATTAAGAACCACTGTAATATTTAATAAATATGCACTTTTTGTTAATTGTGTACAGTAATACCTTGACATACGAGTGTCCCAAAATACCAGAAATTTGAGATAGGGGGAAAATTCCCAGCAAATTTTTTGCTGAGATACGAGCATACAGGATGGTTCCAGATGCGGTCGTCCGGGTGGTCGAGTATGCGAGAGGCTGCTTATGAGATCAGCATCTATCTTTCTATGAGCACGGGGCCATACAGGATGCATTTTTTTTTACTAGAGATATCATGACCGAGTCGATAATCTGTGAAAAAGCCAGCGGAATCTACATGCAGTTGAAAGCAAAGCAGGTATCCGAAAAAGACACCAGCGAAACCCTTCAAAGCGAGTTGTGGCTGGTTCAATTATTTATAGAAAAACGAACATTTGGTTCTCAGGCATGGACAAGCCAGGAAGTTCCGGCCAGCTGGAAAGCTGTGGTGGAATACATTATTTTTGCCTTGGTTATCGCACACGAAGGTTTAAATTTAGTGTAACGTAAGATTCAAACTTATTTTTAAGTGTGTACAGTAATCCAAGTTCATTTAAGTTAGTTTAAAGTTTGTTATATTACGAGTGCGTTGCCGTCATGTCGTTTCTCTCTCTCGTCCGCGCATGCCGCTACCGTCTGTACTGAGTAATGTCACATTTTAGTATTGAAGATCATAACGTCTCGATAGCTATTTGTTACTTTGTGAGTAACGTATTTTGCGGTTTAATATACCCGGGTATATTAAATGATTTTTGCTTTTTTGAGCCTCCCGTTTGTGCGCCGTTTAATATACCCAGGTATATTAAACAGCAACTCAGCTTTTTTGGACATAATTATAGATACTTAAGTTAATTAAAATTCCAACTCAGACTTTATTCAGCAGTAAGTAGTAATTACTAGTCGGACAAAGACTCCAAATCGCTGTCAGCAACAGACTTCTCTTCAATGACGACTTCATCTTCATCCTCACTTTCAGCTTCCTCCTCCAGTCCTAAACTTGGCAAGGGATCTTTGGTTTTCTTATTCTGCTCCAGCAAAGCTTTCAAGTCGGAGTTCAGTTCAGCGTTGCCGTGAGCTTCCCCTTTCTCCTTGATGCTACAACATTCAAACGCTTTGCGGAATTTGGTTGCATCCAGCATTTCCGTGCTGTGGGACACAAACTGTACTACCTGGTCGCCTCCTGTTTCCCTTCTGTGTGAATTCCTTCTTTCCGTTCTCGAACCAGTCCTCCCACTGTTCTCGCATTCGCGCCTTGAACGCTGAGTTGATGGCGACATCTAGAGGCTGCAGAAGGTTGGTCATGCCAGCTGGAATATACCTCAAAGCCAGCTTTCGGTTGGCGAGTGACTTCTTGACGCTTTCTTTCAAGTGTGAGCCATACCTGTCCATCACGATTACACCCGGTTTATTCTGCAGGAATGGATTTCGGGCCCCGAGGACTTTTTCAATCCAGTTCTGCATCAGCGGCTCATTCATCAAACCACCTATCGAAACAGCCAGGACGATGTTCTTTGGAATGGTAATCTTCGGTATCTTTTTCAACCCCTTCAAGATCACCATGGTCTTCAGCACCTTGCCCGACATCGAAACCGTTATGACAGCTGTGAATCGTGTCTTTGCATGACCTGTATCCACCTCCTCCTTTTTCTCCCTTGAAGTGGAGCGTCTTGCTGGATGTCATGTCCAGGTAACATGTGGTCTCATCCATGTTGTAGATCCTCTCAGCCGTGAGTGATGGTGCGGAATGTGAGGTTGTGCCGCCTTGTGAAACCGTAGGCAATTTTAGATTTATTGCCGTTTAAAATACCCGAGTATATTATATGGGGGGGTATATTAAACAGCAAAATACGGTAGGTGGTGAACTAGGACAAATAAAAAAAAATTTATTCCATTGTAATATCCTGGTTTTCCATTGTAATATCCTTGTTTTTTGTTTGTGTATTTTGAGAGGGTGGGAACGGATTCATTTGTAGTTAGCTAATTTTTATGGGAAAAATGTATTTGGGTTATGAGTAAATTGACATACGAGCTCGATCCCGGAACACACGTATCTCTAGGTATTACTGTACTTGCTTGTATTTCTGTTTAGGCGCGAAAACGTAATGTGGTAGTAATAATGAGGGGGATCCTACTGAGCGTTTTTTTTTGTTTATCGCGGCCATGTCACGTCTACATTAACATCGAAATTTGAGTGACTACTGTAATATGTAAATATAATCTGTATATACATTTTTAAAATATATTTTAACTACTGTATTCACTGAAAATAGTTCCTCTGCTTGATTTAAATCATAAAAAAATGGTTATTGGGAGCGTTAATCCAAGTCCTCTTCGTCAGATTCGATAGGCATTGGATCATCGATGGAATCTTCTGGAGGCGCCGTAAGGGCAGCTGGAGGAGCCGTAGGGGCAGCTGGAGGAGCCGTAGGGGCAGCTGGGGAAGCTTTTGCGAGAGGTTTTTGGCGCACATGGAAGCCAGTGATGTGGAGTTCTGACCGTTGTTTCTTTTTTTGTATAATATGCTTTTGTACAATGACATGACACTCAAGACAATTGCCGAATTAGATGGCTCTGACCATGTTGTCATCAATCTCCTGGACCCGTTGTTCCAAACTGGGTGCCAAATTGAAGATCTACAGATTTATTTAAAGACTACGTTCTTCATCCACCTTGATGACTCTTCTTCCTCACTCACTGAGTGCGTCATTTCTATCAGGTCCTCCTCAGTTAGGGGTAGGGTCATTGGCTCTCGAGCAATGTTCCCTCTAATTTTTCATGTCTGTACATACAGACCACCACACTGAGCACACTGAGAACCAGTGTGAGCAACAGCAAAGTGCTCGCTATGGGCACACACACCAGTATCACACCTGCCGTAAGCAGATGCATGTCTACTACCCATAAATGATCTAGTCATTAAAATTTAATGATATCTATGAATAAAACATCTTAATAAATGTCATTAAAATATGAATAAATCTGACTTAAATTTTACCTTATTTTTCACTACTGTCCTCACTTCTCATTCTCATTCAAATGACTTCTGCTGAATGTGTCACTTCCATTTATATCCAATCGGAAAACTCGCTTACAACTTTAGCTGCATGTTTTGCAGAGACCTTTATCACCCTATTTCACAGTGTATTCTTCTCTTTGCACATACTCAGACAGCCATTCCATCTTAAAAGAACTGCATTATTTTAACTTTGGCTCGTTTTGCCATGATAAAGGCTTGGCAGCAGCTCCACCAAACCGTTAGCTATATGCTAACCTGTAAAACACAACGCGTAACTAACACAGCCAATCAATGTCGTTAACATTTACTCATGCTGCGGAAGTAAACACACGTGAGTGACGTGAACCCCACCATATTATTGGCTGGACACAGTGTTGGTCATTTAATTTTATCCGTAGTTACCGTATATTGTCGTTTGTCAGTGACAGGCTGCCACTCTGAGTTACATTGCAAAATGGTGAAGTGTTTATTTTTTATACAATTCAGGTTGGATTTTATTTTGTGCGCTGCAAATGTTTGTTGTGAGTGTCTTCAGTGGCTACCAACGAGGCCTGCTTGACGGCCTTATCTACAGCATAGATCCTTTACAATCTTTGTTCATTTTCATTAAATGTTTTTATTCCTAGTGTTTACCACTCGCTTGGTGTCCTTGGATAAGGATATCGTTGCTGTTTTCTGAATGTTAGGTTTCATTTTCTTAATGTAACGCATGTGTTGCACCCTGCATTTTCGCTTGAACAATGAAAAGAGGAGGCGATATATATAAAGTGATGACAGGCCTTGACCAGTAGGCGTCAGTGAAATTATATTCTAATTGCTAAAGGAAACATGGTAGCATATAAAAAGTATCAAAAAGAATGCATTTCATATTTCACATTTCCCCCCTGGAGTAATTAAAAGAATTTTCATTAAACATCAATTTGTATCCCTTCCCTCCAGGTTCTAGAATACAAATATCATCAACAGTTACTCTTCACAGGGTATGGAAAATAACAGTCACTTGTCAAGGCAGAGGCGAAAACTATATATACAGACGCTCCCCTACTTACGAACATTCAACTTACGAACAACGGTACATACGAACATGTCTGCAAATTGCGTTTAAGTCCAAAAATGTTCGCAAGTCCAATTTTGTATTTCGCGTCTTTTTCGGAGTAGTACTTCTTTCCGCCGCTAATACCGACGCCTGGCGCTGTGAGAGCTCAGCTCACCCAGCATCTACCTTCTTCTTCGTTGCAATGCGGAAGTGCGTGAATGTATCTCCAGTGTGCAAAGAACCTTTTTCATTTGTATCATTAAATATCTCATGCATCCAATATTGAATATGGTTGGTAAAAAGCTAAAGGCTTCTATTGAGGGAGTTGCAAGGAAGAGGCAAGCCATTTCATTTGAAACGAGTGGCAATAATAACGAAGCTTGATGCGCGTGAGAGTGGTGAGCGTTGCACATTCAGTACCATTTATAAACAGAAAGATCGAGCAGCAGGACCCAAATATTGAACGCTGCACAAAGTTTGCAAATCAATTGAATGATGCCATACAGTGCTACTGCATCATTTATGATGAAAAAAAGAAGAAAACTGTGCAATCGTCATTAGGTCGCTTCTTTTGGCCAGTTTCTAATACATAAATCTATCTCTCTCTCTACAGTACTGTACATATTCTCTCCATTTTATTAAATGTTTTTTTTTTCAGTACAAACCAATGCGTGTTACTTATACAAGCCTTAAACATACAAATGCACTTATATAAACCTTCAATATACTTATATAGGCCTTAAACATAAATTATAATAAAAAATATAGCACTAAATCAACTTACAAACAAATTCAACTTATGAACAATCGCTCGGAACCAATTGCATTCGTAAGTTGAGGAGTGTCTGTATACTGCATTCAGGGGTACTCGAGAAAAAATCCTCTACGTCCCTCTTAATGAGCGAACACAATTTTTAAATTGAAACAAGTACATTTACACAGGACTCGACATCATGGGATTCGTCACACTTCGAAAGAGTGCGAGAATCTCCAGTATGGTTTGCCATGCGGTAGTACTTGATGTCACTGTAAGCTACTAGCGTGTGCTGGATTGTGTTTTTAATCATAGCTTTCACACAAAAATGCAAAATAGTAGCATAATCTCAAGAATGGGGGTTGCAAATTCAATGAGAATGGAGAATTATGGTCCGGTTGTAAACCACGACCACAGTGATGCACCTACGGCTGAGTGATCTTGGGCCATGGTGTTGGCTAGGGCCTTCATTTCAGCTATGGCACGAGTAATGTTACCTTCGTTACTTGTTTCATCTGGGATGAAGGTGCAGCAGTGTTCTCCCATTATGGCACACACCTCCATCCTTGGCTGTTATCAGATCCAGGACCATCCGGTCCTGCAACTCCATTTTCCTAAGGGCTTTTAAATCATCTGCTATACCCTGTAGGGCCTTGACAGTTTAGTTAATGAACAGTCCCATGCGGCAGTTCAATGTCTCTACACGGAGCATAACTTTACCCACTCCAAGCTGGGCAAGTGCTGACAGTATGATTTTTCTGGGGGGTGGGCCACAATTTATGGTCATCAGGAACCTCACTGCCCCAGATTGAATCATGTGGTTTGAATTGCACTGATATCTCTTACTGTTATGTTCACTCCCCTTAAAAGGAGTGTATCTTGGACCATCTGCACCATTGCACAACGAGCTATCCAAACTATGGGCAACTTCAAAAACACTATGTCCACACATCTCTCGGGATACCATTGCCGTGTGTCTTTGGCATAGGGGTAAATTGTCTTGGGATACACTGGTGGGGTACCTGTGGAAATGGGTATATGACTACACACAACAACTTTCATTCACACCAGTCAGTTTCTTCTGGAACACCATGAAATTATACCACACTTCATAGTAGTTCTCTGGATTGTTCTTCTCATACCACTTCACTCTTCTCTGTGGAAGGAGTATGTCACCATCTTGTTTTCCAGTTCGAGTCTGTGGGTGGGGCATTCAGACACGCCCAGGCTGCCACTGACAGTACAGTCACTGTGATGAGGGTGGCAACAGCTTTCATTGTGGCTTCTGTGTGGGGGTGCAAAGGTCTATGGGAGGTCAAGGTTAAGTGAGGGGTGCTCGTGGCAGGTGAGCAGACGTCAGAAGAGTTTTTCACGGACAAAGGTTTTGGAACCGTCCGACTTCCAGTCTACTCAGAGTCACCTGTGTCTCGAACTACCTTGACCTGGGATTGGTGAATCCACTTCGACTTTTCAGCGATCTTTGCTGCTGTGGCGGTTGGTTGGGTTGAACCACGAATGGGTCTTCCCATCGTGAAGAGAACCAGGACTTCCTTTTTATGACTCGGATCAGGATCCGGTCACCTGGCTTCACCACCTCCTGTAAGGGAGACAAAGGGGATCACGGCAGCTTACATGTTCTTTGGACAAGTTTTTCTCCACCCTTAGTCTCTTGCCATGGTTCACCTTCCTATAGGGGAAGTTGGAATGGTATTCCATGCACTATCTCAAAAGGTGTTAATCCTGAGCTAGTTGGTACTATCCTCATGTACGTTTTGACCAGTGCTAGGCTTTCTGGCCATGGCTTCTTTATCTGTTTCATGGTTTTCTTAAGCCTTAGTTTTATCGTACCATTCGTTCTCTCTACCAGTCCCACGCTCTGCGGATGGTACAAGCAGTGGTTTTTTAGACTTATTCCTAGGTGTTTTATTTCAAATAGGTAGGTACCTTTTCGACATTGGCCTCGTTTGGGCCTGAGGTTACCTTGCACATTGTCTGCAACAAATTAAACAGCTCCTACAAACTTTTAAAGTAGTTATTTAGACCTCTGGGACATGGAACACATGCTGTACCATGTCCATCATCCCCCTGTTGAGACATGGCTCCTTCCATGGCTCAATTTTGGAATAAATTCTTTGTTAAGCACGGTAGGCCTTTAGCTGTGTACAGGCCGTCTGTGGACTGTTCTGCGCCTTCATGTATCCATGCATCTTTTCTTTTGTGGTGCAATGTTTTGCATATCAATTAATACTGTTTTTGGGATCGACTCGTTTTTGTTGTTGTTGTGTATACTGTGTAGTAAGTGTTTGTGCTGCTTCTTTAGCTGCTGCATCTGCTCTGGCATTTCCTCCTGATTCTGTCGTTGCCTTTAGCACGTGCTTTACATTTGCATACAGCTATTTGGTTGGGTTTATTACCCCAATGAACAAAAATCACAACAATCTTACTTATTCCATCACAATAGTTTGTGAAAATCTAAATGCCTTATCAGTCAAACTTAAATATGCTAGCTGGTATTCTATTATGATCATTGCTTTCTTGTTAAGATCAGAACAATATTTGTTTTTGTTTTTTCCTTTCCTTCCTGCAATTACACAAATTAATTAAACATACTAAAAATAGGAAAAATACAAAAGGCAAACCAGGAAAACAGCTTTCCCGTTCTCTGCAATAGTTACATTCACATCAATTAATATCCAGAAACAAATATACACATTTATAATTCTGAATAGAATTGAACCCACTAAAATGTATCCACCCCTTGTTCGTCAGGGTTAATATTTTTAGCATAACTGTGCCCTTTAGAGCAAATAAAGCCCATTACTTATAAAATGCATATTAATCAAGTCCCAATTCATTCAATAATGTGTATCGCGTTGCATATTAAATTCAGTTGTTTGAAATTCAAAATACCCCACTCTAGAAGACTTTTTTTATCAAATGTAACATTCCATTGTCTTTGGAGTTTGTCTATCATCTCCTATAAAACTTTCTTAATCAATATTTTTCAAAAGTCAGGCATAAAACTAAAATGTAGTTACATTTCTATCCATTGTAGTTTCTCTGTTCTCGCTGATCGTTTACTTTAACCCTCTATAAGAAGGTTTAGTCGCAATTGAAACGCTTTCACCTTTTTTCTTATATGGAGACAATAAAATCAATATTAAAAAGTTCCCTATGGTTTATGGCATTGCTCCCTGAGCAATAATCTTTGGCATTGCTCCCTGAGCAATAATCTTTTTAATCAATATTGGAGTGCTTGCCGTTTCGTCTTATCACGTCAAAAAGTTTATCTTACCTGTCTCCTCAAACGTTTCAACAGAGATCCTTCTTACAGTGCACAAGGTGGATCCACATCCCCCTTTCGGCTATTTTCATGTCTGCTGGTTGGTCAGCAACACTTGGTACGGACGTTCTCACTTTGAGTCGTGCTAGTGCTTCTTCTCTATACTTTAGGTTGAGCACCCAGGCTCCTGGGACCATCGTTGGTCCAGTCTGTTTCCTGTTGAGAAGCGCAGTCTCCTGCTAACCCAAATTCAATGCATTTCTTTAAAGTTTTTCTTTTATGTAGTTAGCCAGATTAGCCTCATCATCCAGTTCCAATCGTGTAGTGAATAATGGAGTTTTATATGGTGTACTAAATAGGATTTCCTTATGTTGTTGTCCAGTTGACCTCGTTATGTAGGCGCAATGATTTCATAACGAAAGATGGAACCTTTTGTCAATCCCGTCAATTATTTTGTTAGCACAATTTGGATGCCATTATCACTATTAATCAATGGTTCTTTGGAATTCCACACTGTCTTTGTTTATTCTTCTCAGTGCTCCCAAATTTTCCCATTTCGCACTGTGAAACGGATTTCGCATAGCAGATTTGTTCTTCCACTTCAAGTTTAACATTTGGATTAATGCTACTGCATTTTCATCAAAAAATTCATTGGACTAAATAGTTTTCCATAATTTGTAGTCGCCATCCCTGAAAAAAAGGCTTATTGGCGATTTCAGAAATTGCTTTCAAATTTCTAAATCATTTTCCACCTTGATATCTGATCGATTGATTATATCTTGGTGGTCGGCCAATCAGAAACAGAAAAGACAAACAACCATTCACGCTCACACATAATCAGACATCAGTGGTCTGCATTTTTTATCACCACTGGAGGGTGCCATCCCCTAGTGGGGCTTCTTAGCAGCTAATAACTTTTTGCTGTCCCATCAGCAATAATCATTCTCAAAGGAAATAGGTCAACGTTGTTTGGTTGACATCAATTGTTTGATGCTTATGCAATCCGTAATATTCTAATAGTCATTAATATGACCCACGCCAAAGCATATTTTACCTGCTCAGGGCAAAACAAGGAATATTTCCCGTGCACTGAAAACACCCCATGCTTCTCCCGTCCTAGGGAAATCATGCCTATCCTAAATTAATTATTTTATCTAAACCTGCCAGGTACGATTTACCTAATAATTTGGAGGCATGCCATTTCTGCATTATCTTCATGTTTGATATCCAAATGATTCTTAATACTTAAATCTAATTCGCGCTTTTGTTCACTTTGTTCTTGGCCCCACGTTGGGCGGCCATCTTTTTCTCTTTGTCCTGCCATACATGCGCTCTGCTCTGCCCCCCTCATCCCCCCTTCTCTCTCCCTTGCCTCTCTTCTTTTGTTCTAGGGACGTCCAATTTATTATCTCTTAAATACTTGTTATCATACTTATCCGCCTAAGTAGCTTTCTTAGTCGTTTTTTTCTCTTGTGCGGCAATCGTCAAGATTTGAGCGCGTCACAACGTCGCTTCGGCCAATATATTTCTTCATATGAAGATTACTTGCATGCTTTCACGGTTATTATTCTATTTTTCTTATATTGATCTCTGTTTCGTTCCCTTGGCACGGTTTAACTATACTTTTTCCTTTATTTTTACTAAATTCTCGAAAACCCTTTCACTGAGGTCCCGTGCCTCTCCCGTCAGGTGAAAACTGACGTCACTCAGCCTCTTGGATGCCTAGTGAGTCAACCGAAAAAGTGTAACTTTCCCAGATATAGACAGACTAAGTTTACATCCGTTGCATACCTTACGAATCTATTTTTTCATTTTTTGCGACTTATGTACTTCTCAACGGTACGCTCAATTTATCTCCCACGAATGGAGCGTTTTTCTCTACTCTCTCACGATTAAAAACGGGGTTTTATTCTGAATTGGTTTTTAAAAATTAATTTTAACCAGTGCCTTACCATTTTAGGTGCTTTCTCTGCTCGAAAGGATTCGTTTCCGTTTTTGGGCCGCGATAGACCGAATCGCCCCCTCTCTCAAGGCAGGAGTAGCTGACGTCAGAAAAGGACCGACATTTGCACATTGCACAACATACGAGTGCAACTTCAGCTTGGAACATGCTGGAATTAGTGACTATGTTGGAATAATGATTAATACCCTTAAATCATTATTAGTAATATTTAATTAAAATTGGAAGACATCTTTCAACATAACTGCTTACAACTTGCAAGGAAAATCACTCCCAACGCGTCTTCGTTCGCAAGAGGATTCTGACGAGCAGCATACTCTTCGGTCCATTTAGCAGCACATAACCAAAACATTCAAAGGTAATCTGATTTAAACAATTGCATAAGCAAAAACAACTGTCTCAACTGTTTGGAACAATTGTATAAGCTTAGCCGAATAACATCATAAAGGTTATAAAAACAACTGTCACAACAATCTGTTTTTATCGGAACACCTGCGTAAGAATTTGCACAATAAGCATAAAAAGTGACCCGAGCGGATCGTAAATCAAAACAACGGCATTAGAATTTGCACCAGTAAACAATAATTTCTTTATAAGGTAAACTGCCGGCGTCCCAGACAAAACCATTTATGAGTCCTTCGTAGATCATTGCGAACTTGCATCTGGGGGCCTGGGTTGCGAGGTCTATCTCCCAGTAACAGTCCTTGAGGTGTTATGTCAACAAGCTGGAGCCAGCAGGGTGACCTCGAGTTTGTCCCAGTCTCAAATTAAAGTCACTCTTATACAAAAGTAATTAAAATGCTATAATATCATCATGAATTAATTCATAGCCTTATTACTTATTAAAAATGATTACAACACATAGAAACATTCCATTATAAATCCAACACTGTAAAACGGATGTAGAAGGACCCAAACACAAAGATAAATTTATTTTCATTATGCTGTACTTTTTCAATAGTTTGCAAAAACTCAATATTTCAATTAAACATGATAATAACAGTTTTATTTAAGTTGTCCTACACTTTTTTTTTTTTACATTTTATATCGATCTTGCGTGAATCGCATTCACTCTGGAAAGGGTCCTCCTGAAATGGGGTCGACGTAGGGGGGCAGCTCTGATTATAGCATTATATTAAAATTGTTCAGTCGATGTTGACTACATTACTGAAGCCACCATGACGTGCATAAAAATAAAACAAATCAATTAAATTCCAACATAAAGTTGCTGCACTTGTTTTTAGACTCTGCAGGAGGAAGCCCCCCGCTGCGGGACCGCCATGTTGAATATCAACCAGCGGCTGCAGGACATTTTTGGCCCCGCCATCCGGGCCGCCTGCCCTGAGCTTGACAGTCCGCCGCTCTCCGTGACGCCCAACCAGCAGCCAAAGTTTGGTGACTACCAGTGCAACAGTGCCATGGCCATGACACAGGTAGATGGACCTTTTTCCTCACTTACTAGTACTTGGAACAGTTTCGGCAACTGGAAAACGCAACAATAAGGTGGGCCTCTCTTTCCATCCTTTGGCCTTTGGCAGATGTTTAAGGCAAAAGGCATGAAAGTCAATCCGAGAGATATCGCGGAGAAGATTATTCAGAACATTCCAGAAAACGAACTCATCCAGAAGATGGAAATCGCAGGACCAGGTATGAAAAATATCACCTGCGACAAACACTTATTTGTGATGAGTTTTTGGGCGTCAGTTTTACAACTGCAGGTCAACAATAGAATATGAGGATGGATTTGGTCCACTCGAATATCTTGACATTTTGCAAGAGAAGCAACTTTAGTTTACTACCGTTTTAACGCCAGCCATTTTTAGAGCAGCAACTCATTGACAGCTAGTTCTTTTATTACAGGATTTTAATCTTTAGAGGACAGGATAGTATGATTTATAAAACTTTTGTATTTCAATTTAAGACATATGGAACATAAATTGGTGTTTTGCACCCATCTACTGGAAGCTTGCTCTCATTACACAATTCTATAATCTTAGGAGAGCTCATAGGAGAGCAGTGTCAGACACTGCCAAATGAATTACACATTTTCTGTTGCGTTTATTTATTTGTCCAGGCTTTATCAACATCCACCTGAAGAGATTGTTTGTGTCCAAGCTTTTGAGCAATCTTCTGGTCAACGGTGTGCAACCGCCTCCACTTGCTTACAGGAAAAGGGTAGCGCCACTCTTCCAAGACACCACATTGTAATAATTCCACCATCTTTTTGCACCATCTTTACTTTGATTCTACCTTGTCTGTGTGTGTGTTTTTCCTTCAGGTGGTGTTGGACTTCTCATCCCCCAACATCGCCAAGGAGATGCACGTAGGCCACCTGCGCTCAACCATCATTGGGGAAAGCATGTGTCGACTCTTTGAGTTCCTAGGCTATGACGTGCTTAGGTAGGTGGAAATGGAATCTTTATCACGGTGCATAGCTTACCTTATGCAACTTAAGCACGGTTTTAATGATAGGTGTCTGCACAGGTTGAACCATGTCGGCGACTGGGGCACGCAATTTGGCATGCTGATCGCGCACCTGCAGGACAAGTTCCCAAACTACCTGATTGTGTCGCCCCCCATTGGAGACTTGCAGGCTTTCTACAAGGTCCATCTTCAAATTTTAGAGTCCATAAACAGAGACTCCACAGGTTCCTCCCCACTGATAGCTGGTCTCGTGCAGGAATCCAAGAAACGTTTTGATGAGGACGAAGGGTTCAAGAAGCGGGCGTATCAGTGCGTGGTCCGACTGCAGAGTAAAGAATCTGATTTTCTCAAAGCCTGGAATCTCATCTGTGACGTATCCAGGAAAGGTGATGCTTTCTTTCTTTTTACTGTCATTGGAAAGACGAGAGATCACATCGCTTGAAAAAATGTTTCTTGGAATCTACCACCATATCATTAAACAATGCATGGAATATTTGGTACAATAGTAAAAATTTCAGGTTAACATTTTTTAACACGGAAATTCTTCTATCACAATTTCCCGCCACAGCTGTGTGTTAAGGTCACATTGTTTCGGCCTGTCAATGTGCGAATACAGTCATCTATGATCCTTATAAAGCGTGACTTATGGATGGATGAATAAATTAAAAGGTTGGGCGCCCCGGTGGCGCGAGCGGTTAGCGCGTCGGCCTCACATCTCTGGGGTCCTGGGTTCAAATCCAGGTCATGTCCACCTGTGTGGAGTTTGCATGTTCTCCTGCGTGGGTTTCCTCTGGGTACTCCGGTTTCCTCCCACATTCCAAAAACACGCAAGGTAGGCTGATTGGACACTTTAAATTGCCCCTAGGTATGGGTGTGTGTGTGCATGGTTGTCCGTCTCCTTGTGCCCTGCGATCGGCTGGCCACCGATACAGGCCCGGAGACAGCTGGGATTGGCTCCAGCGACCCTAATGAGGATAAAGCGGTTCAGAAAAAGATGAGATGAAAAGATAAAATCAAATTTTAAAATATATTTAGTTTTTCCTTGATAGGAAAACAAATTAAAATAATTTTAAAAAAGGAACTATTTAATGTTTTCCCTTTCGCCAAAACAATCAAATAAACATTTTTTGAAATTTAAAAAACGATGGTTATCCCACTCTCTTTTTTTTTAAAGGACTAAAATTTACTAAAATACTGCTTTTTTACTCTTTTCACAGAGAAAAAATGAAATATTTATAAATAGAAAACAAAACCATAAATTAATATCGAAATAAATCTTGGTCACATTGATTTATTTAAATATAATTCAAATCATTGTGTAAATTTGAGGACATCACTGTATCCTTGTGGATAAGTCGCCCACTTCCCAGTTAAAGAATTTCGATTTGAATTCCAGGTTTCTTGTAGGGATCTTATTGGGTTAAGATGGGTTATGAAATTTTCCATAGGGGTGGTGTGGACATCTTTGTGAATGGTTACTTTTCCATAGTATACACTATACAATTGGGCGGCAACCAGTGCTGTCCTAACATTGTTGTGCTTTTCAGAGTTCCAGAAAGTTTATGACTGCCTGGATGTGAAGATCATCGAGCGGGGGGAGTCATTCTACCAGGACTTGATGATGGGCGTAGTGAAGGAATTTGAGCATAAAGGTAACCAAAACAAAATTTAAAAAAACAATCCCCAAGTTGGAATCGCTTAAATTTTTGAATTTTCACAATATTTCCAACCTCTACGTACAATCCGTGTTTTCAATCAGATTGAGGTTCCAGGCAGAAAAAAAACACTTTTTTTTGGACGATTCTAAATTAAAATAATGAAATGCACTCACAAAAAATGATCGGAACTAGAGAAATGCATGTCAGTTTTTGAGTCAGCAATTTTTTAAAATCATTTGAGATAAACCACGCAAATTTGGTAGCTGCTAGGGAGCAATGTTGCCACATTCTTTACTGCTCTATTTTCCCTAGCATGTCTTCCATCTTTTGAGTATTTCTACCGTACATGTCTTTCACCAGGCCTGACACAGCTGGACGAAGGCCGCAAGATCGTTTTTGCCCCCGGGCAGTCCATCCCCCTTACCATCGTCAAATCGGACGGCGGCTACACGTACGACACGTCCGACCTGGCTGCCCTGCGCCAACGCATTTTTGACGAAAAAGCCGACATCATCATCTACGTGGTGGACAGTGGACAGGTAAGGTTATCGAGCAATTGCTAGCAGTGTGGAAAAAATCACACACACAAAAAAATCATTCTACTTGTCTTTTCTTTTCAGGGTACCCACTTTCAGGTGGTGTTCGCAGCCGCCCGCATGATCGGATGGTATGACCCACAAGTGACCAGGGTGGAGCATGCCGGATTTGGGGTGGTGCTTGGTGAAGACAAGTAAGACGAAACACATTGGAGTTCATGCCCAGTTTGGGTCCAGGATGGTTGCTGCCGCAATTTTTGACTTACACACCGTATTTTTCGGACTATAACTCACACCTGAGTATAAGTCGCACCAGCCAAATACACAATGAAGGGGAAACCAAAAAGTCGCTTTTTTCAGAAACCTAATAAGTAACCTGAGTTGACTGACAGCAACCCCTGTTTTCAACCATGAATTTTGACATTTATATGAAAATTTTTGATTCGGATACTTCTCTCTCATCTCATCTTTTTCCGCTCATCCAAAGTCGGGTCGCGGAGGCAGCAGCTTCGGGAAGGAAGCCCAGACATCCCTCTCCCCAGCCACTTGATCCAGCTCTTCCTGGAGTATCCCAAGACGTTCATCGGCCAGCCAGGAGACAGTCTCCCCAGCGTGTCCCAGGTCGGCCCCGTGGCCTCCTCCTGGTGGAACGTGCCCGGATCACCTCCCAAGGGAGGCATCCAGGGGGCATCCTAATCAGTTGCCCAAGCCAACTCATCTTGCTCCTCTCGATCCGGAAGAGCAGCGGCTCTACTTCGAGCCCTTCCCCGATGACCGAGCTTCTCACCTTATCTCTAAGGGAGAGTCCGGACATCCTGCGGAGGAAACTCATTTCAACCGCTTGCATCCGTGATCTCATTCTTTCGGTCACGACCCAGAGCTCGTGACCATAGATGAGGGTGGGAACGTAGAGAGCCTCGTCTTTTGGCTCAGCTCCTTCTTCACCACGACGGACCGGTGAAGAGTCTGCAACCCTGCAGAGGCCGCAACGGTCTGCCTGTCGATCTCCCGCTCCATTCTTACCTCGCTCCTGAACAAGACCCCAAGATACTTAAATTCCTCCGCCCGGGGTTAGGACCTGATCCCTGACCCGGACATGCCACCTTTTTCCGACTGAGGACAATCTCAGATTGGAGGTGCTGATTGACCAAAACCGGACCCCCGCCTAGATATTCTGTCCATAAAAGTGATCTGCCCGCACCATCGGAGCCAACTCACCAGGTTGTGATCGGTTGATAGCTCCGCCCCTCTCTTTACCCGAGTGTCCAAGACATGCGGCCGCAGGTCTGATGACACGACCACAAAGTTGATCATCGAAATGCGGCCTAGTGCACATATGGTCACCCTTATGCTTGAACATGGTGTTCATTATGGTCAATCCACGACGAGCGCAGATATCCAACAATAGAACACTCGGGTTCCGATCAGTGCGAGCTGTGCTGCATTACTCGTGTCTGTCGTCTCATCCACCATTACAGAGACAAACAGTACTTTTTTTTTAATTTCCCTTCCCGATCTCTTCCTCCATCACTTAAGCAATAGCAGTGATCAGGTCGTTTTGTATTTTGCCGACGTGCCACTAAACACTTTATTAGTGGACAGGTGGTAATGTAAATCTGTGTTTCTCTCAGCAATGAGAGAAAGAAGTTCTGCATAATTTCCTTTTTTTGGAGATGCAGCGCTTTCATCGTGTCCCCGAAATGAAAGTTCCTGCTTGGCCCAAAAAAATGAGTCTATTAAACTTTTTAAGATTTCCCTATTTTTCTTTACCTTTTCGTTGTGGCGCTCCGTTTCCCTGCGAACTTGCTCGCTGAACTGTAACTCCACTTGGGTTTCCCCAAAAGTTTTGGAGAGCACTGTTGCTTGTAAGTGTCCGGCAGTGCTTTGGTGTCTCATTGGTGCTTTGGTTAAACAAGTCAAACACCATGTCGATCAGTGGCAAATAACAAGCATTCCCAGCAATACAATTTGCAGTAAGCCTTGGAGCCCGTGAGCCAGGGGTAGCGCTCGTAGTTAGCGAACTGAAAGTGGCGGACAAACCCTTTTCCCGGTTGTAACAGGCTTGGTAGCTTCGGAGTTGACCGCCCTTTCTTAATGATGTCCATTTTTTTCTGGAAAAATGGCTTTTTCAGCAAATCTGCAACCAGGTTAAAGCAACAGTTTTATCGACGCTTGTTTTATGCAGCAGAGCCTGCAGAACTGATTGTGAAGGCCTTAAGGCAGATTTCTGACCCTGGCAACAAATGATGGCTGAAATGTGATTGGTTAAATGCTTCAATATGAAAACAGCAGTGCAACCAGGGGGAAAACAATGAAAGGAAGCTGGCAGACAATTTGGAAATATTTAATAAGTATTCATGGACAAAATATAATTAGATTGAGTCTGTGATTCAGATATTTCTTAGGCCAGCCGAGAAGGCCCTGACGGCACACCACTAATCACTGGCTGGGACACAAACCCCACCACCACGATAGGGTAATGACTTGTCGGTGGGGGATTTGGATACTTATTATTAGAAGAAGAAAAAAATGGTGGCTTATATGCAAGTAAATACGGTAGTACTGTCATCCTTCCCCACTTCGCAGCGTCGACATTCGAGACTTCAGTACATTTAGTTTAGGTTTTTTTATACAGTAATACCTCGACATACGAGTGCCCCGACATACGAGCAATTTGAGATGCGAGTAAATTTCGAGCAAATATTTATCTTGATATACTAGACACATTTTGATATATGAGCATACAGCGGACACGAGAGGCTGCTCATTAGAACATCATGGGCACTGTCTTTCTGGTCCCAAATCCCTCGTGTAATGTCTCTACGAGCACTGGGTGAAGCGTTGCATTTTTTTCAGTGTTTTTTTTCCCCGTTAGTCAGTGCGAATAGTGGAGCTTGTTCGCTAATACAGACGCTCCCCTACTTGCGAACGACTTAGGTTCCGAGCGATTGTTCATAAGTTGAATTTGTTTGTAAGTTGATTCAGTGCTATATTTTGTATTATAATTTATGTTTAAGGCCTATAATAGTATATTGAAGGTTTATATAAGTGCATTTTTATGTTTAAGGCTTGTATAAGTAACACGCATTGGTTTGTACTGAAAAAAACATTTAATAAAATGGAGAGAATATGTACAGTACTGTATAGAGAAAGAGAGAGAGAGATTTATGTATTAGAAACTGGCCGAAAGAAGCGATCTAACGACGATTGCACAGTTTTCTTCTTTTTTTCATCATAAATGATGCGGTAGCACTGTATGCCATCATTCAATTGATTTGCAAACTTTGTGCAACGTTCAATATTTGGGTCCTGCTGCTCGATCTTTCTGTTTATAAATGGTACTGACGGTCGAACGATTCAAGTTGTATGCCCGTGAAACGCTCACCACTCTCACGCGCATCAAGCTTCGTTATTATTGCCACTCGTTTCAAATGAAATGGCTTGCCTCTTCCTTGCAACTCCCTCAATAGAAGCATTTCGCTTTTTACCAACCATATTCAATAATGGATGCACGAGATATTTAATGATACAAATGAAAAAGGTTCTTTGCCCACTGGAGATACGTTCACGCACTTCCGCATTGCAACGAAGAAGGTAGATGCTGGGTGAGCTGAGCCCTCACAGCGCCAGGCGTATTAGCGGCGGAAAGAAGCACTACTCGGAAAAATATACAAAATTGGACTTACGAACATTTTTCGACTTAAACGCAATTTGCAGACATGTTCGTATGTACCGTTGTTCGTAAGTTGAATGTTCGTAAGTAGGGGAGCGTCTGTACTACTTAAGTAGTACTACTTCCAGGGCAAGTTGGCAAGTGGTCATGTGTTATCCTATTGTGAGGACATTTTTGTGCATCATTTTGGGAATATTTTGAAGAGAAGACAAAAGCAAACAACCCTCGATAGGTTGCATCTCAAAGTCAGGGTGGAGTCGGTGCAAATAGAGCCAACCAGGGAGAAGAAAGGTATAAAAATTAGTTTAGTGTAAGGTTAGATATGAACTTATTTTTGAGTGTCTGCATCGTAATCCAAGTTCATTTAAATTTGTTTGTTACGTTACGAGCGCGTTGCCGTGCAAAAAGTCTCTCTCCCCTCCGCGAAATCCGTATAATTTTAGAACAATTAAACACATTTTTTGTACTATTAAACTACTAGTTATTTGTTACTTTGTTAATAGATGGCAAATTAGAACAAATAAAAATGTTTTTCCAATCCAATATCTTGTTTTCTGTGTTTTTTCAGAGGGTTGGAACGAATTAATTTGTTTTTAGTTCATTTCTATGGGAAAATTTCATTTGAGTTACGGGTAAATCGACATACGAGCTCAGTCCCGGAACGTATTAAGCTCGTATGTCGAGGTACCAGTTTACTTATTATAAGAAAAACTAGATGTACTGAAGCCTCGAATGTCGACGCCGCAAAGTTGGGAAGGATGACTACTACTGTATTTACTTGCAAGCCGCACCCTTAAAATTGCCCTAAAATGTTTGAATTTTTTAATTTCTCGCGTATAAGCCGCTCCCAATTCTCAATTTTCACCTATTTATGGTTTTAATAGGAGTACAAATGTGTTACTTTGAAGGGAAAATCTTAAGAAAAATCATCAAGTGGTATTTCTGAGATACTGTATGAACAAATCATAAGGAAGTTAATATGCCCGTCTTTGTCAATGCAAAATATCAAATTATTCAATTTGAAAATATAAATACAGTGGTACCTCGAGATACGAGCTTAATCCGTTCCGGAACCGAGCTCGTATGACGACATTCTCGTAACTTGAGCGGACGTTTTCCATTGAAATGAATGGGAAACAAATTAATTCGTTCCAGCCCTCTGAAAAAACACCAAAAACAGGATATTGGATTGGAAAAAATGTTTTATTTCTTCTAATTCGCCATCTATTAACAAAGTAACACATAACTAGTGGTTTAATAGTAATAAAATGTGTTTAATCTAACTAAAATTGGGCAGATTTCGCCGACGGGAGACAGACGTTTGGGGGCGTGGGGGCAATGTTCCCTCTAATTTTTCGTTGGTCTGAGCAGAAAGTCAACCTCCCTGAGCGCACTGAGTACCAGTGTGAGCGACATCATCGGTACTCGGATGATTCGCCTAAAGACGTTTCGCCGACAGACGTTTGACAGACGGGCAGGTCGCCGAATGGACGTTCCGCCGAACGTTCATTCGGCCGAACGGAGGTTTCGCCGAAACGGGATTCGCGCTCGCCCCGCTCCGGGATCGTGTGTGTACAAGTTTTTCAACCTCGGCCCGCGGGCCATATACGGCCCGTTAGGATTTTTAATCCGGCCCGCCGCCGGTGTTGTCCAAATTATAGTAAAAATCAATGTTAGTCTACCATCAATGGCAGCCCGGGAATAAGCACTCTTGGGGGGGCAGATGTAGCAGAACCGAGCCGTAAAATGACAGCAATGGGGTCAAATCCATCCTAAAACAGCATTTAATGATTAAATACAAATACTGGAGCTCTTTGGACATTAGAACCGAGCCCAGGGAAGTGAATTCCTCGGTAAAATGTCGTGATGATATCGCGATGGAGGCAAAAAAACGTCTATATACGTCCATTCGCCAAACGGCTCAAAATGCTCTCAAATTCGGTCAAATCCAGCTGAAAACAGCGATTAATGATTAAATACAAATACTAGTATTTGTATTTAATCATTAAACGCTGTTTGAACGAACGTTCATTCGGAGACCTGTCCGTCTGTCAAACGTCCGTCGGCGAAACGTCTTTAGGCGAATCATCCGGTCACGACATCATCATTGCTCGCTATGGGCACACCAGTATCGCACCTGCCACAAGCAGGTGCATGTCAATGTTCCCTCTAATTTTTCATGTAAAACATGCTGTAAAACACGAAAAACATAAGTGGACAGAGCTACTGCCACTGTCTGCCGCTTAAACGGCGCCATCATGAAGAAAGGGGTAAAAAAAAAAAAAATAATAAAAAAAAATAATAATAAATAAATTACTGCGCGCCATAGGATTGCTGTTGCGCAGAGAAGACGAGAGTAGTGCGCAATTGCGCACGCGCGCAGCTTAGAGGGAACAGTGCGTGGGGGGGGGGTTCTTTTTTATTTCCCACGACAACGCACTCGTAAACAGAACAAACAAATTTAAATTAACTTGGATTAATATATACAGACACTCAAACATACGTTTAATGTAACTTTACACAAAACTGAATTCTAATTTTGTTGTAATCTTTTGTTACCTTCGTTTTTCGTGTTGGCGGTTTGCCACGCCGCCGCCCTCACGTTCGCTATCGATGGACTGTTTGCTGTTGTATTGCCTTCAAAATATTCCCCAAATGATGCACACAAATGTCCTCACAATAGGATAACGTACGACCACTTGCCAACGAGAAATAGTCTTTAAGGAACGATCGCGGGACCTTCTTTCCTAAGAAAGAATAACAGGAAATGACATAGCTGAGCTTCCCACGTATTAATTGTGGGTAATGAAGTTTTATTCTGAGAAAGGTTGCCATTGTCTATGGGTGTTGTGTGCAGGAGTATACTTCATTACCCAGAAAGCCCTCTTTTTGCATGCGCGTTGTGCGTTTCCTGGTCCTAGGAGGACATCGTCTGAATTAATCGTTCCGTGCTCGTAAATATTGTTATACACGAAAGATATGCAAAAAAGACCTAGCTTGGTCGCATCACAAAATTTTGACCGCATCACGGGCGAATTATTCGATCGAAATTTCCCCCGTAAGACGAGCATTTTGTATGACGAGCGGTCGTATGACGAGGTACCACTGTAAGTCTATCTTGATGTGAACCTGATGCTTTCTAATTACAGAAATTACAATTTTCTTAGCAGAAGTTTAAGATGTTGCGTCAGCCATATTGTTTCTAATGTCAAAATATCTCAATTCTTTCGATGGTTCATATCACTCCACTAGTTGTCACTTTCGAACAAGAAATAAAACGGGAAAAAAAATCAAAGTAGAAATTTGTTTTATTTCAAAACAAGCAGATGTTGAGTTGGATGAGAAAGGAAATGTTCAGTTACACGCATAGCACAGCAAACGTGTATACAATTATGTACAGGTATGCTACAGAAGAAGTTCAGTTATTTATTTATTAACTTACCGTATTTTCACGACTATTCGGCGCATCGTATTTTTAGCCGCAGTGTCAGTAACGAGTGCTATTTCTGTATTTTAAACACAAAGCACGCACCGTTTTTTTAGACGCATATATATTATATATGGATGAACATCGAAACGCAATAGCGCTGGCTACCGGAAGCAGCCTATTTCCGGGTTCCGGCCCGCAGTGACTGCTGGGATATATAGTTCTTGCACGCTACACCCACACGCTAAAAACACGTTTTTAAAAAGGCAACGGAAGCAAAACTGAGTTCGGTTGTACTTTATTTAGACATTTTACAACTTACTCACGTCATCATCACCCACAAATCCATCAAATCAATTTTCTGTGTCCGAATTAAACAATTGCCCAAATGAGTCTTCCAAAACGCCGGGTCCAGCGGTTGTAGATCTCAAGCCTCCGGGAATGACGGCAAGCTCCGAGTTAATATATATAATATATATAGTTCGCAGTCTAGCTTTGAATGCTCTGTTGACGCCAACATCTAGCGGCAGGATTTCTTTTGTAAATACAGCCGAAATGACGGCAAGCACCAGATTAGTGTGCTTGCCGTCATACTGGGTGTATTGAAGAACTGGGTGTATTAAGAACTCTATATCCCAGCAGTCACTGCGCAGTACTTTATCTACGGGAAAATAGTAGAGTCAGGGGCTGCTTGCCGTAGTTGTCCTATCGACTGATTTATTTTATTTTATCGTTATAACAATTTTAGTATTGGTCCATATTTAAAGCGTACTGGATTATAAGGCACCCTGTCTATTTTGGAGAAAATTTTAGACTTATGTGCGCCTTATAGTCGTGAAAATACGGTACTTATTACCTATCTATTTATGTCTAAAATGCCTTTCCTGTATCTGCATTCTCACCCTCTTGCTACTGTGACAATGACAATTGCCCGAATACGGGATGAATAAAGTCATTCAAGCCAATCCAAATCAATCAAGCAAAATGTACAGATATGATATGAGAAGCAATTCAGCAGTTCAATTCAATCAAACCATAGCATCAGTGGGATAGCAAAACAGCCAATGCAAATAGCACGCAGTTCCTCAATTTCATCAGCCCGAGCAGCAGCCATAGCCTTAGCGGCTCTTCGCCGGCCACTTCTACGCTGGGCCACGTTACGACCAATCATGACAATCAGCCACGAGGTGCGTTTAGGGCACATCATGTAAAAACACCAATTCATACACTGCTTTCATCTTTAACAAATAAAAGTTGAGTTTACACACTGAGAAGGTGAAGAAATTCAATCACTCGTCTATTAGGATCCGACAGCCGTTTCTGCCCACCATAAAAAAAATTCAACTCTCTACGCTGCACGGTTTGGGCAAACGTAGCAAGAGAATCCTAACCTACACACACACACCCATAAATTACGCTTTATAAAGATTATAGATTAAAACCTTCAGTTTTGTGCACCAGCACTCCTGTTTCCATCTACTTCCTGCATCTTTGGGTCCGACCGCGCCGCACACCCTAGGCGATTCATGAATTTCTTTTATAATACCTCCCAGGCCATTTGACCCATTAAGAGCCCAAATCAACAGAAGTAATGGCTAATTATCCCCTGTTTATTGTAGACATTTTAGTTTTTCAACGACACACTCCATTTATTAATTACGCTATGCTGGAACTGCCTGGTTACGTCATCGCTGGGATTTCCTTCAATGGACAGAAAAATATCAATGGCGTAATTTTACTTTGTTTATTTCAAGAGTGACATTTATTTGTCAATATGGCAACTATACATTTAATGAAATTCCAATTCGAATGAGGGATTAGAAATCCACTGCCCAAAGCGCTTGACTGGGATTTGGCGGTGACGTCATCCTCCTCTTTTTCTCCATTGATGCGCGCGTCCTCCCTCTTTGCCGTAATACCTGAGGAAAAAGGGCAACGGAAATTGAAGCGCGGCTGGCTTGACTACTACTTGACTTTTTAGTTACAAATGTAAATGAATATAATAAAAAAGAAACAGATATCGAATTATCTTTTTTTAACGTATATAAGGTCTCTAAAACAGGGGTGCTCACACTTTTTTGCTTCAAGATCTACTTTTCTAGTAGTCAACCTCCCGAGCATCGGCACAGAGGTTGGAGGGAGGGCAGCTCAGACGCGTCTGATTATCAACAAAGGTCACCTAAAAGAAGCTGTTCAACATCAAAAGTAAGCCTATGAGAGGTTGTTTTGTATTAGCCGAGGCTGTCGGCACTACACTGAGATCCTGATGCAACAAGTACAATTATCAAGAAGTGTATTTATTAAATATTAGTTATACGCATATGAAAAGTATAATGTATTAATATCAAAATATAATGTATATATTTATAGAAATTGTAAATACTTTAAATAATTACTCAGTGAAAATAGTTCCCCTACGCTTGATATAAATAAATAAAAAAGGTTAATGGGAGTTTTAGTCCAAGTCTTTGAAGGGAAGCCCCCTTACAGGCAGGTACACCTTCGCATTTGGGATGAAACAGTTTGTGAAGGCTTCCATGATCCAGGCTTTCCGGTTGCTCATCCAGTACACAGCCAGCAAGGCTTTGTTCTTGGTTCTATTAGTTCATTTTGTCTTCTTGTGGCCATGTCTGGTCTACATTATCTGCGATATTCGAGGGATTACTGTACTTATCTAAGCGTGGGATCGAAACATGTCAGGTACATCACGCTTATTTATATATTTATTCATTAACTTACTTATTACCTATCTATTTATGTCTAAAATGCCTTTCCTATTCCTGCATCCTCACCCTCTTGCTACTGTGACAACGAAATTTCCTGAATACGGGATGAATAAAGTTATCCAATCCAATCCAACAAAACGAGCAAAAACACCATTGTTATAAACGATTCACTTTAAAGCATGAGGATGGTTGAACTGATTAAGTCTGGCTTTACCATGAAGCCACCCAGCAGCATCCCCACACATGCGGTCCATGTGGTACTCGGACGTTTCGTCGAAAGACGTTTGGTCCACCGGACGTTTGGTCGACCGGACGTTTCGTTGTCGCGGGATTCGCACGCTCGCCCCGCCCCCAGATCGTGTGTACATGTTTTTCAACCTCGGCCCGCGGGCCATATGCGGCCCGTTAGGCTTTTTAATCCGGCCCGCCACCGGCGTTGTCCAAATTATAGTAAAAATCAATTACCTCATTCATTTCACTTTGCCCTGCAATACCGCTCATCACTCTCAATTTAAAGACTGCTCTCTTTCGTTGAATAATAATATGTTCTTAATGTTGAAAGTAAATTTGAAAATAAATTTTCACCTTCAATTGTCTTTTTTCTTATATTTCAATCCCCAGGTTTGATAAATTACATTGCGTGTCCAAATGCTGTCCAATTTTAGGATCCATTCTGGCCCGCAAGTCAAAAAGTTTGCCTACCCCTGGTATAGACCAACTTGCCTCTTTTATACTATTATTGTCCCAAATTAAATACATTATCAATAAGCTGCCATTCAAAAAGTTTGCCTACCACTGGTATAGACAAACTTGCCTCTTTTATACTATTATTATAGTCCAGGGACCAAACGTCTTTCGACGAAACGTCCGGTCACGGGTCCATGTGAACCCTGGTACTATCAGACTTTTAGTTCATTTTTTAATAAGAATGTCTGGGAAGACATCCGGATTGCAAATAATTACAAACATGAGTAGTGTACGCGTGACTGAGCTGGCTCGCCAATACATCTGGTGAAGCAGGAAGTTCGCCTTAAAAGCCGGGGTGGAATACATTAACCTCTTTGCCTTGGTTATTGCACAAGAAGGTTTAAATTTAGTGTAACATAAGATTATTTTTTTAAGTGTGTGTAGGAATCTAAGTACATTTAAGTTTATAGTTTGTTAGGTTACGAGCGGATCGGTCAAATCTCTTTTAGATTTTCATGAACTTTTTTAATACCTAATATAAAATCTGCAATGTACTGAAGCCGTACTCTCGGGCAATCTACCAGTAGTGCCAACGAGATCGACCGGTCGATCGCGATCGACGTAATGAGCACCGCTCCTCAAAACTATTCATCGAACAAATCATTCAAAAATTCTGCTCAATGTCATACGCGTGCCGAGAGCGAGACTGTGATTAAAAGCCAGTCATTACGTGCAGGCTTACATCAGTGCTTTGTTAGTCATGCCCCGCAGTAAGTGGCCATTACGACATGTCTCCTATCATTTCATTCTATGTGCTGCTCCTGTCAGGAATCGAGAAAGCCTTGGTTCAGAGTATGAGGTGTTTTACTGGCCAACTTGAAAAACAAACCTGTATTGTTATCTCTGCAGGAAGAAGTTTAAGACTCGCTCTGGTGACACTGTGCGGCTGATGGACTTGCTAGATGAGGGGCTCAAGAGATCCATGGACAAACTTAAGGAGAAAGAACGAGACAAGGTGCGAAAGGGCTCCTTCTCTTGCCCTGAAAAAAGGTGTAAAATGAATTGTGGAAATTGTGCAAGTGGAGACTAGTTACCAAAGCAGGCAGTCATCTCATTGATATTTGTGCTGCCTGCCAACTTACTAAATCACAAATCAGCTCGTGATTAAAAGAAAATAGTTTACACTTAACAGTATCTTTTTTACCCTTTTTACCTCCCCAAATTTGGGCCTCTGGTCCAGGTTCTGACGGCAGAAGAGCTGACAAAAGCCCAACGCTCGGTGGCGTTCGGCTGCATCAAGTACGCCGACCTGTCGCATAACCGCATCAACGACTACGTCTTTTCCTTCGACAAAATGCTAGATGACCGCGGCAACACGGCGGCATACCTCCTCTACGCCCTCACCCGAATCCGGTAAGAGGCCCAGGTCCGTAAGTACGTCATCCATCCGTACCGCGAACTCCCCCTCTCGCCCTTAGGTCCATTGCCCGTCTGGCTAACTTAGACGCGGCAGCGCTGAAGAAGGCGGCCGAGACGACCGATGTGCTTCTGGATCACGAAAAGGAGTGGAAGCTGGGCAAGTGCATCCTGCGTTTCCCCGAGATCCTGCAGAAGATTCTGGATGACTTGCTGCTGCACACACTCTGCGATTACCTCTACGAGCTGGCCACCACCTTCACAGAGTTCTACGACAACTGCTACTGCGTAGAGAAGGACCGACAAACGGGTAATGAACGATGACGAGGGTGTGCTAGTCTTTGATTTGATCTTCTATGCAATGTCTTTTTTCTAATAGTTTTGGCCTATTAATCGACCATATTTTCCGTACTATAAAGCGCACTTAAAAGCCTTCATTTTTTTCCAAAACCTGACTGTGCGCTTAATAATCCGGTGTGCCTTATATATGGATTAACATTGACCCGCAACAGTCTCGCAACTACGGTAAGCAGCCCCAACTCTATTTCCGGTTTATAGTGAATGCTGGGATTTACAGTTCTTTTCTCAACCAAATACGGCGCCCGTTATTTACTAGGGTAGATTTACAAAAGAACTCATGCTGCTAGATGTTAACGACAACAGAGCATAAAGCTAGACTGCGAACTGTGTGTGTGTGTGTGTGTGTGTGTGTGTGTGCGTGCGTGTGTGCGTGTGTGCGTGTGTGCGTGTGTGCGTGTGTGCGTGTGTGTGCGTGTGTGCGTGTGCGCGTGTGCGCGTGTGCGCGTGTGCGCGTGTGCGCGTGTGCGCGTGTGCGCGTGTGCGCGTGTGCGCGTGTGCGCGTGTGCGCGTGTGCGCGTGTGCGCGTGTGCGCGTGTGCGCGTGTGCGCGTGTGCGCGTGTGCGCGTGTGCGCGTGTGCGCGTGTGCGCGTGTGCGCGTGTGCGCGTGTGCGCGTGTGCGCGTGTGCGCGTGTGCGCGTGTGCGCGTGCGCGCGTGCGCGTGCGCGTGCGCGTGCGCGTGCGCGTGCGCGTGTGCGTGCGCGTGCGTGTATCAGTGGCGGGCGGTGCATTTTCTGGTAGCGCCTTCAACGTATCAATCCAACCCTCCAAAATTATTTTATGGCTATAAAACTTCTACTGCAGCTACAGCTGCGACACATAAAAAATAATCAATAAATTAATGCACAAAAATGGGGTAAAATCCACTTCCTAGCAGCATTTCATGATTACATACAAATACTGGAGCTTTTCAGACATTAAAACCAGGCCAGGGGGTGATTTTCCCGGGAAAAGACAGCGATGAACGTCAATGGCGTACGGGCAAACATTGCCCGAAAATGGGGTAAAATCCAGCCAAAAACAGCATTTATTGATTAAATACAAATACTGGAGCTTTTTAGACATCAGAACCGGGCCCGGAGTATCATTTCCCCGGTAAAAAGACAGCGATGAACGTTGATACGTCCATACGTGAAATGACAAAAAATGCACTAAAATACTAAAATTAAGTAAAATCCACTCCCTAGCATCATTTATTGATTGAATACAAATACTGGAGCTTTTGAGACATTACAACCAGGCCAGGGGGGTGATTTTTCCCGGTAAAAGACAGCAATGAAAGTCAATGGTGAAACGCCAAAAATTAAACTGGGGTAAAATCCACTTCCTATCATAGGCGCCGTTCAAAGCGGCTGCTAGTTGCAGTGGCTCCCTATACCCTCACTCGTATTCTGTGTTTTTAGGGCTTTTTTAGAGCTTTTTTATCCTTTATTTTTACATTTTATTGTCTCTTAGGATTTTACTTGTTACTTTGTTTTATATATTATATTCCAAACTTTAATGTTTTAAAACTTTACTTTCAAGACTCTACTCCAAGACTCAAGTTGTGCGAGAGGCAATCTTTGAGCTATTAGTTTAGTTTATCTTTGCGAATTCTGGACATTATATTTTGACCCACTCAGCCATGCCTCCGCTGTTTTACACAAAGGATCAGCTGTTAGCGCTACGCAACACCTGGATTCCCCTGGACCTGGACATCCCCGCGGAGTTAAAGAGGAAGAGAAGAGGATGCAGAGCTGGACGAAAATGTCAGGAGAGAAAGCGACGCTTCAGACACAGCATTCCATCTATTATTATGGGGAACGTAAGATCTCTCCCCAATAAGATGGAAGAGCTAACGGCGCTGACCAAACAACAACGACAATATCGGAATATCTGCATTATGTGCTTCACGGAGACCTGGCTGAATGAACTAATTCCGGACTCTCTCGTCTCCTTGGACGGTTTTCAGCTGGTGAGGGCGGACAGAGATGCTGAGGAGAGCGGTAGGAAGAAAGGGGGGGGACTAGCTGTTTTTATTAATAGTAGATGGTGCAGCCCCGGGCACATTACTGTGAAGGAGCGACTCTGCACTCGAGATATCGAGCTAGTAGCTGTTAGCATCAGGCCGTTTTACATCCCCCGGGAGTTCTCGCAAGTTATCATAATAACTGCGTATATACGTCCCTCGGCCGATGCGACAGTCGCCCGCGAGCTGCTTCACGCCACTGTGTCCCGGCTGCAAACGTCACACTCCCAGTCTCTCCTTCTTATCTCTGGTGATTTTAACCATGCTCCCTTGGCTTCTACTCTTCCCACCATCACTCAGTATGTGAAGTGCCACACCAGGGAACAAAAAACTCTGGACCTGCTGTATGCCAACACAAAGGAGGCATACAGCTCAGTCCCCCTCCCCCCACTGGGCCGCTCAGACCACAACCTGGTCCATCTGATCCCCACCTACATCCCTATGGTGAGGAAAATAAAACCTACCATGAGGATCATACAAAGATGGACCGAGGAGACCAGCATGGTACTGAGGGACTGTTTTGAGACCCCTGACTGGGAGGTGCTGTGCAATTCACATGGTAATGACATTGACAGCTTGACCCACTGCATCACAGATTATATTAACTTCTGTGTTGAGAACATTGTACCCTCCAAGAAGGTCCGTTGTTTCTCCAACAATAAGCCGTGGGTCACCAGGGATCTAAGGGCCCTCCTGAACAAGAAGAAGAGGGCTTTTAGGTCTGGGGAGAAAGAGAGCCTGAAAATTGTCCAGAAGGAGCTGAAGAGAGAGATAAGGAAGGGTAAGACCATCTACAGGAGGAAGCTGGAGAACCAACTCCGGAGAGGCAACACCAAAGAGGTCTGGAGGAGCTTGAGGACCATTTCGGGCCATGGAGGCAACAGCGAGAGAGACCCGGAGTCTGCAGCAGGGAGTGGGCCAATGAACTGAATCAGTTCTTTAACAGATTCAGTCCTGACCCCACTCCCCTGACCCCCCAGACCAGAAGCAACGCTCCCCCCTCGTTCTCCTCCTCCTCCTCCTCTTCCTCCCCCTCTTCCACCGGTCTCTGCATTACTGTCGATCAGGTGATAAAACAGCTAAAGAAGATCGAGGCAAGGAAGGCTACCGGTCCAGACGGCCTCAGCTCCAGACTACTGAGAGTGTGCGGATCAGCTTGGTA